>NC_030437.2:17326296-17508796 GCF_001660625.3 Ictalurus punctatus | reverse complement strand
CTTAGCTGTGTTTTCGCTGTAATCCGGTTTTATCTCGACACACACATTTCGCATAAACAGTGCCTTCGGTGCAGGGTTATTCTTCACACCGGGAAGGACTCTCTAAGTAAGCTAACCAAGCTACCCATCATTTTAGCACAATGCTCACGGCATTGACGATATCAGCCAATCCGAGTTCAAACTGTTGAGCAGCACGTAACATTTACATTTCAGCTATGGGTGAATTCACACTGTAGTTCGTGTTGTAAATAATACCGATGAGATGTGGAAGAGTGTCCATCGCTCTGCTGGAAGGAGACGTATATTCTCAGAGGACTCATGGCTAGAAGCGCTGCAAATCACAGACACGTTTTTTCTTCCAGCGGAGTGATGAGTCACATTACACGTGTCATACATTCTAGTTGAAAGGTATGATAGATTCATGGTATGATAATCGTATGTTATCATAACCACATGACCTTGTCTTCAGTAAATCACAGTAACTGCGTACAATTTCACATTTATAATGAGGGCACCATTAAAAATATTGCAGCAAATCCATCCATCCATCCATCCATCTTCTATACCGCTTATTCTTTTCAGGGTCGCGGGGAACCTGGAGCCTATCCCAGGGAGCATCGGGCACAAGGCGGGGTACACCCTGGACAGGGTGCCAATCCATCGTAGGGCACACTCACATACACACTCACACACCCATTCATACACTACGGACACTTTAGACACGCCAATCAGCCTAGCATGCATGTCTTCGGACTGGGGGAGGAAACCGGAGTACCCGAGGGAAACCCCAACAGCACGGGGAGAACACGCAAACTCCGCACACACAGGGCCACGGTGGGAATCGAACCCCCGACCCTGGAGGCGTGAGGCGAACGTGCGAACCACTAATCCCCAGCAGAAAATCTATAATTGTTGATATGGTCAAGTTTTCTGTATGGAGATATTTATTTAACATTCATGGACAGAGTCTCCAGTGTCTGTGTTTTATCACTGTCAGAGGTTTTCCACTAGGGGAAAGTGTTGTTTCTCAGTAACATGACAAGTTGAGTTTTTTTTTCTTTTTTTTTTTTTTTGCTTTACTGACTACAAGAGAGAGAAAATAGAGAGTCTGGTGAGGGATTGACTGTTTATATCTGCTATAAGTGCGTGATAACCGGAAGTAACTAAGTCGTTTCTTTAGTTTCATGGATGTTAAATGTAACATGTTGCTCATTAATAAATAAAAAAATTGCAATTGTCATCAAGTTGCTGTGCTACAAGTGCAATAAGACACTTCAGAATGTACTCTAATAGGAAACTAATCAACTTCGGAGTGGTAACGGTAACTCCGCTTTGTTCCATGGATTCCTCCAAATATTTCATTCCTTACTTATCATCTACCAGACTGTGCTCTTCGGTTTTCATTTACATTTACAACATTTGGCAAACTTCCATCTGCAGCACATCTAACGGAAGTGCTTTCTGGTCGCTACTGAAAAAAAAAATATTCTCACAAAGAGCAACCATAAAGCAAAAGCAACGTAAGAGAGGAGTTAGTGTGAGTTAGTACAGCAAAAACAAACAAACAAATAAACAACAACAAAAAAAAAACAGAGTACAAGTTGAGGTCAAAATAATGTGTCGCTTAGATGCTGGAGTGTTTAGTGTAGAGGTGGGTATTTAGTCTTCGACTGTAGACAGAAACGCCTGAAGATAGAAACGCCAGAAAGGATACCATAACTCATATAACCACTCTTAGCAGAAAAGCATCTGGAAAGTGGAAAAAAAAAACAAAACAACCCAGACTATATATAAAGCTCCTCCCACTGTCACATATTAGCTCCTCTGTCTCCCAAATGCTGTCTACACTTGGTGTTTTATTAGAGTAAAACCAGACATGTTTAATTTATGGCAGTGAGCTATAAAAGTGTTGCTGTATGGCTCAACATCAATCACTGAACTCATAGCATGTCATAGCAAAATAGGAGAGAATATGAGAGTAGACATATAAAAGTGATTTACTGCGCTAATTGTTCATGTGTCTAGCTGCTCAGGCATTCTAAGTGGTAAAGGGAAACTAATTAGTGTGTAAATTCTGATTATTTCGAGTAATCACGTTCATTTTCATCTTGTGTTGATTGTCTTTTGATCTTCTGTTTGTAGTGTGTGTGTGTGGTGTTAGTTATCCAGGCTTTCCATGACTATAATGAGAGCAACGCTTACTCAATATTAAGGTCGTGCACTCATGACTTGTGAGTTCAAATCCCAGGATTATCAGATGGCCCCTGCTTTACCCTTGAGCATGACCTTTCACTAGTAAGCTGAGCCTTTGGCAAATGCATTTATAGAACTATATTCTGTTTCTCAGACAGATGGCAGATTCAGCAAAGTAAATAGTCTTAATAAAGTAATGCAGCTTTATGATAACATCAAATGATAATATCTTTGCGTTCTCGATTCTGACTGGGCAGAAGGTGTTGATTAATTTTCCATGAAAGCAGCTCTGACGGTAGATCCGGCTACAAGGCATTTCACGTGTACATATTAATGTATCCTCCCTCCGCGTCATTACGTCACCGCGCCACGCCGTCCGACGTCCCTCCAGAATTTCACGTATCGACATACAGTTCGTCTTCGTTATGGTACCGTATACGGTTTTGGGTGTTTTATTATTTATTTATTTTTGACGAACGCTTTAAGTGCGGTTAATTATTTGTCATGCTGTACGTGCTAATAGACAACTGCTTGAAGCGGTGGGTGTGTCCCAAATCGCGTAGTTACCGTCTATATAGTAGCCGAGACACATGTATTTTTCCCCACTACAGGCCTATAGTAGGAAAGTATGCGATTTGGGACACAGCCGAACTCTCTCGTTCGCCGTAAAACGTAAAACTGCCGTGTGTGATTATTGTGTCCTGTCGCTGTGAAAACTCCCACACGACGTTCATAATGCGATTAAGGTGTTTACATGTCACTACTACTGATCCGTAATGCGACTAAAACGAGAGTACTCCACCTGTCTTAATTAGATTATTGCTCACTTCGATTATGACCTTAATTAGATTAAGGTAAGTAAAAATCGCTGTGTACATGGTAGTTTCTTAATTAGAGTATGGCCTTAATCGGATTAAGAGTGGATTATAGTTGTCCATGTAAACGCAGCTATTGTTGATATGGAGAAGCTTTCTGTAAAGGGATGTTCATGTGGAAGGAGTCTCCAGTGTCAGTGCTTTGTAACAGTCGGGAGATAAAGCTGATGAAGTTTTCAGTTTTCCAGCATTCAGGACGTAGGGTTTTCCAGTTATAGCAGCTGTTCGACTTTCCTTTGTCAGAAAACCTCTGACTTATACAAAGCACTGTCACTGAGGACTCCTTCCATAAATGTTAAATAAACATCTCTCACCAGTCTCTTTTTTTCCAATTTATTTATTTATTTATTTATTTATTTATTTTTTAAAAAAAGTTAATACATGAAATAAAAAAAAAAAAAAAAACAGTCCAAAGCTAGTCATGTTCCTGGGAAACCTGGAAGCACAAACTCCTCTGTCCTCAAGACTTTTCCATGGCATTAATGATTGTAATGATTGTTACATAGCACTGACACTGGAGACTCCTTCCTTAAATGTTAAATAAACTATTGGTTAGAGAGAAAAAAAAGCTCTATATTTATAATTCCGGGTTACTATAATAATATATAATAATACGGGTTACTACCAACTTACCAATAGCTTTCTAATACGTTGTAAACAGATTATAATAAATAATAAACATGTATTATTTACATTATAAACATGTTACGATGTGATATTATATAGTGAAAGCCAATTTGCTTAATTGTTTCGAAATGAATGAATAATTAATTAATTCAAATCAATTCAATTCAGTTTTATTTGTATAGCGCTTTTTACAATAGACATTGTCTCCATGCAGCTTTATAGAAATATCAACACGGTATACAGATATTAAAGGTGCGAATTTATCCCAACTGAGCAAGCCACTGAGTGGCGACGGTGGCGAGGAAAAACTCCCTAAGATGTTTTAAGAGGAAGAAACCTTGAGAGGAACCCGACTCAGAAGGGAACCCGTCCTCATCTGGGTAACAACAGATAATGTGAAAAAGTTCATTATTGACTTATATGCATTCTGTATGGCGTTAGGAGCAGCCGTAGTCCCAGCAGTCTGGAATTGGAGTAGATGAGAGCTCCATCCAGAGGCAGGACATCCAAAACTGATCAGGCATGTCCGGAGATCAGAAAGGATCAGGATCTCTAGTATCTCCATAAAATCGTGTGTGGCTCGGCAGAAGGAGAGAGGGAGAGAACAGATTATTAGGATTTGGAATTAGCATAATAGAGAGACTAGTCAGGGTAGGCGTGAGTAAACAAATACGTTTTAAGCCTGGACTTAAACACTGAGACTGTGTCTGAGTCCCGAACACTAATTGGAAGACTGTTCCATAACTGTGGGGCTCTATAAGAGAAAGCTCACCCCCTGCTGTAGCCTTCACTATTCGAGGTACCGTCAAATAGCCTGCATCTTTTGATCTAAGTAGGCGTGGCGGATCATAGAAAACCAAAAGGTCGATTATATACCGTGGCGCGAGACCGTTTAGTGCTTTATAGGTTAATAAAAGTATTTTATAATCAATGCGAGATTTCACTGGGAGCCAGTGCAGTGCGGATAAGATCGGGGTGATGTGGGCGTATCTTCTGGTTCTAGTTAGGACTCTAGCAGCTGCATTCTGGACTAACTGGAGTTTGTTTACATTCCTACTGGAACATCCAGACAGTAAGGCTTTACAGTAATCTAATCTAGAGTTGATGACTGCATGAGCTAGTATTTCTGCATCATGTAGTGACAATATATTTCTTATCTTTGAAATATTTCTGAGATTAATAATAACATTCAGTCGGTTAGTATTTAATAGAGGCCACAGTGCAAACGTTTCCATTTCCCTAAATTTTGTTGCGCACTCAAATTTTGTTTTGTGTTGTGGTTATTTAGCGACATTTTAAATCTGGAGACACTGGAGCTTCGGTCATTTACGGCTGCGTGAGATGTCTTGAAAGATTGCACAAGAAACCGAGTCCACATGAAACATGCAGTAGACTGTTTTCCAAATATTCCACTGTGATGTTACAGGAAATTACTGGCTATTAATTGCATTACTTTCATAGTCATTTACAATAAGAAATTTAATGTAAATGGCTGTAAAAGGACAGTTGTGCTTAACAACAATAACGGCATTTCTGCACTGTAAAACCGGATAGTCCATCTAACTCAAAAAAAAAAAAAAATGGAGGAAACTGATTACCTCAAAATTTTTCAGTTGAGAAATCAATTTCTTTAAGCCAAATACACTTAAATATAACAAGTTTGAGTTGCATTTTTGTTATATTTAAGTGTATTCGGCTTAAAGAAATTGATTTATCAACTTAAAAATTTTGAGGTAATTAGTTTCCCTCAAATTCTTTGAGTTAAATGAACTTATCCGGTTTCACAGTGCAGTAGAATTCCTAATGAGCGAAACAAATTGCACCGTTAATTACGGGACGCATCCAGATTTGAGCAGTAGTATACTGAATGAGGTTTGGCATTACCTTGGACAGTCAGGCGAGGTGTGCTCGGAGATCTTTTGAAAATCCTCTGGACGTCGGCAGCTGTGGCAGACGCTGTAAAAATAAGTTTTAAATAAGAAAAATTTTTTATAGATGCAACATGGTGCAGAGTTCACAGCCTTTGGCTCTATGACTTTATAACCTGTACTTGGTAAGAACTTCACTGAATATCCTTTGAAAGAAATGACTGAATAAGTGATTCCAAATCAGAACTCAACATCAGCCTCAAGAACGTTGGCATTGTGTGGTTCTTTAATGTATTCCCACAATTCAGGTTGATTTAGCAAAAAAAACAAAAAAAACAACCCAAACTATTTCACAGTAATTTGCTGTAATAAACAGCAGATGTTCCACCTTAATGTGATATTAAAGTAAAACGCTAAATACGGTATTTTATTGTAAACCAAAAAAAAAAAAAAAACAGTTAAATGTTGTGAAAGTCTGGAAACATTTGACACTTTATGTAAAGTGGAACAAACATGCTTTACTTGAATGCAAACGGGGACGCTTTATCGGGATTGTTTGCTGGGAAATGTATCACGACACATGATCTAAAGCAAAAATGGCATCATAGCCAGAGCTGGACTTATTTATTTATTTACTCGGCTGTCGATTTATGAGTTACGTAAGAAAGAAGACACATTCCACAGACATCTCGGCTCTCTCCATCTTCCTTGAAGCATTCCTTTAGGGGTTAAAACTATATTTGGAACCAGTTGGATAAAAAGCTATGTTTTAGAGTTCTGCTTGGTTACATCGATTTATTTAGCGAAGGCGCTTTTATCCGAAGTGACTCAGGAGTGAAGCGGAATCTAATCCAGGAGAAAAAAACACTTACGCAAGCACTCCTTTTAAAGTTTCTAAACACCGGACCGAAGAAATGCGAGATCGTTATACAAAGAGAAGAACACGCACAGAAAACAGCAGATGCCGTATTAGCTGCTGTCGCTATCAAATGTGATGAATTCACGGGGGCCGGTTCTGTGTGTCGCTACGACGGTCCGATCTGATCTGATGTTCCTACTGCTTTCTTTGATTCTGCTCCATGCCCAGGTCCTGATCGAGGTCTATTTAGGTCTAATGACTCTAGAGTATCTGTCATAATAATAGTAATAAAAGATACTAGCTGTAATAATAGAGCAATACATGTAGCCTTGAGCTATAAGGGTCATCGATTACCTCAGGAGATAACAGCATAGCAAAAGAGCACACACACACACACACACACACACGCACACACACACACACACACACACACACACACACACAAAAGTGCTGAGGGTGTTCCTGTGTTGAAGTCGAAGTGCTTTCGGAAGAGCTGCTGAGTCTCTAGGCTTACTTACGATAATAACGAGCGAGCGCCGATAGCATCTCGGCTCCTTCACCGCCGTCGGTGAAAAGGTTTCAGTCAAATGATTTGGACTTCCTTTCATTATATTTCACAGGAAGATGAGTGATTGTTCGTTCTGATCGCCTGCCAGCGCTGCTTATTAAATTTCCAGGTTGATAAAACAGTGCTTATGAACACATTTTCGGCTATGACGAGATGAACAAGACCGTGTGTGTCGAGGAAACTGTGAATCATGCTGACATTTGGCTTTATCATTAACGCTCTGTATGATTAATGTACTACATGGATCATTTATTTCGATTACAAACGCAGGAGTGGTTTAAGGTTGACTTGTGGCATCTACTTTGCATAGTTTTCTTACAATGTAAATTTCTTGAAACAGTGTGTACTAGGGGAAACTTCAAACTTTCAGATCTTCGCTGTCTCCCGGAGGGACGGCCATTGATTTATAGGTGAAACTGTTGAATTTTCCACCATCTCTGCTACATGCAATCTCTAAATCCGATCAGATCGGAGAGCTGTAGTGCTGGGTTGCAGATGCAATGCAGTCAGGCCAGGGTGATGCAATCTCCTGGAAATTGAAGCTTATAAACTATGTATGTACAGGTAAGCGTATGTGCTTGACATATTTAATAAAGGCTTTTCCAGAACCACGGATACGACTTCATGGTATGTTGGCTATTTTAAAGATCCTCCATATACCCTGTTAGTAAAGTTGAGGTCATACATTTACATACGTCTTGCAGAATCTGCAAAATGTTAATTATTATAATAATAATAATAAAAAAGAGGGATCATAAAAATCGCCTTGTGTTTTTTATTTAGTCCTGCCCTGAATAAGTTATTTACATAACAGATGTTTACATATAGTCCACATGACACAATACTAACTGAATTTACACAATTGAACCAGTTCAAAAGTTTACACACGCTCGATTATTAATACCGTGTGTCGTTACCTGGATGATCCACGACTGTGTTTATGTTCTGTGAGAGTTCTTCACGACTCCCTTGTTTGTCCTGAGAAGTTAATCTGCCCACTGTTCTTCAGAAAAATCCTCCAGGTCCTGCACATTCCTTACTTTTCCAGAATCTTCTGCATATTTGACCCCATTCCAACAGCGGCTATATGATGTTCAGATCCGTCTTTTCACACTGAGGACGACCGAGGGACTCGTACACGACTATTACAAAACGTGCGGACTTTCACTGATGCTCAAGAAGGCAACACGATATATTAAGATCCGGGGCGGGGGTGGGGGGGGGGGGGGGGGGGGGGGGGTGTAAACTTTTGAACAGGATGATCGGTGTAAATTGTTATTATTTTGTCTTCTGCGAAACAGGTATGTAGCTTCTGAAGGGCAATACTAAATGACAAAAATAAGATCGTTAAACAAAATAACAACAATTTACACCGATCATCCTGTTCAAAAGTTTACACCCCCCTGGCTCTTAATGTAGTAAGTACTTTATTGTTTTTTTGTTGTTGTTTGTTTGTTTTGTTTTTTTGCATGTGCTCTCGAGTTTTACCTGTTTTTCCATGCAAGCCATTAGTAAATAAAAGGCACTAGTGTCCAATTACAGTAATTCCCAGATAATTAAAACTGAAAAACAAATAAAGTGTGAAAGGTTCCACAGGTTTGCAGAAGAAGGGGCGGAGCCAGCAGGGGCGCTGCGGTTTAATTTCTCACTTGATTGGCAAGTGAAAAGCCTGTTACACAATTTAAGTAGGTTCCTAACAGGATTCTACTTGCAAACTTCTAATTGGGACACACTATTGCATGGTTCTACGTAGAGCGTTCAAGGGTTCACCTGGAGAGACAAGCTCCAGAACTCTTTAGCTTTAGATTTCTAGCTTTAACGTCTCAAGTGTATACGAGATGTGTTGTATGGAATGTTATGTAAGACACAGCTATTGATGAAATAAGAAATGTGGAACACGAAGAGGGTCAGATGCAGGTGAACAGTGTATGACGCGACAGGGTGCAGGAATATAATGCCCTCTCTCATCCACATACAACTTCTGTCTCTGTAGATGATCCGTAAGGCTGGACACGGGTCACACAAAGAAATCAGCCACAGGTTCAATCAATAATCTGAGCCTCTGCTGAGATGCAGGCTGCAAGCTGGCTATAATGAAAGCAGAAATGTGAAGGCAGTGATTGCTCACACACACACACACACACACACACACACACACAGACACGTATTCATGCATGACTCACTCTGAGATGCCATGTGTATCAGCTATAATTGGCATATTTGCACTTTGCCTAACAGTAAATGAAATACACAGCCATGGTATCACTATTTCCTCTTCCTAAAACACGTCAACGTCTTTACAAGAGTTATGAATGAGTAAGACTAGGGTGAAGGGGTTAGCACTCATCGCTTTTCACACAACTGCATTTGTAAGAGATTAAACGAAAATGTGCTCATTAGTGCTCGCTTGTTAGGATGATTATGGATTTTGAATGACAGCCACACCCCACACTGTACGGGGAAATAAACAGTAGTATTGCAATATATACATCATACTTCTTATGTCTTGTATCATCTTATTCGAGTAGTTGAGTAGTGGAACGTCAAACAAACAAAAATGAACGGAAAATCACGACAGCGTGAGAGAAAGGATGTTCTTTAACGGTTAAGACTCTCAGTGAATAAACAAGGAATGGTCACAGGAAGCGCTATATTGTCGACATATTGCTAACTTTGTTCAACATAGGGGCGCACGGTGGCTTAGTGATTAGCATGTTTGCCTCACGCCTCCAGGGTCGGGGGTTCGATTCCCACCGTGGCCCTGTGTGTGCGGAGTTTGCATGTTCTCCCCGTGCTGCGGGGGTTTCCTCCGGGTACTCCAGTTTCCTCCCCCAGTCCAAAGACATGCACGGTATGCTGATTGGCATGTCTAAAGTGTCCGTAGTGTATGAATGGGTGTGTGATTGTGCCCTGCAATGGATTGGCACCCTGTCCAGGGTGTACCCCGCCTTGTCCTCCATGCTCCCTGGGATTGGCTCCAGGTTTCCCCGTGACACTGAAGAAAGGATAAGCGCTAGAGAAGATGGATGGGGGCCATTTTTTTCTGTTTTTTTAGTAGCAGAGGCAGCTGGAAGCAGTGCATGTATTGGCTTTATACAAAGATTGTACTGTATATAGGATAGCCCAGCATGGCACATGCCTATTCAAGTCAGTGAGGTGAAGTGTGTTGCAATAGTTCCTGTCCTCCTCAGATTACACTACAGGCTACCTGGCTAGCTAAGCTAATCCAACCACATGGACATTTATATGTAATCTGCTAAACAAATTTAGACACGGTACGATTATTTGAGCATTTATCTGGTCACCGCTCCATTTTCAGAACCTTACACTATGAAAAATAAACTGAACGATGTCTGTAAAAGATAAAACGTTTCTCTTTGAGATTGTCTCTTACTTTCATCCTGTGAAACATGTTTGGACCTTACTGTTTCTGTGATCCAGTGAGCAAAATCTTGATCCCTGATGTCTATCACACAGCACACTGTCACCCCTGCTTCTACTGGGGATCAGGTATCAGTTGGTTAATACCTTACAGTATACCTGAAACAAAGTCTTGTTTAGCTTCAAAATGGTAATGGCAGTTTAGCAATCATCAATATTACTCATTTACACAAGGTGTATTAGGATATAACTTTCCTGTCGTCTTCAGAAAAGGGATCGAGTCCCGCTTTCATCTCGGAAAAATCACGTGCTTCTCGGTTTTCATCGATACTCTCCAAAACAGAAAGTCACTTAGAAGTGGCAAGTTAGATATTAGGGAATGGAGACCTCTGCTGACAGGGAGGTGTACTCCCAGCCTGGTATGAATTATCCATCCATCCATCCATCCATCCATTTTCCGTACCACTTTTCCTACACAGGGTCACAGGGAGCCTGGAACCTATCCCAGGGAAGTCGGGGCACAAGGCAGGGGACACCCTGGATGGGGTGCCAACCCATTGCAGTGCACAATCGCACACACACTCATACAAAAATATTGACAATTTGGAAATGCCAATCAACCTACAATGCATGTCTTTGAACTGGGGGAGTACCTGGAGGAAACCTCTGAATCACGGGGAGAACATGCGAGCTCGGCACACACAGGGCGGAGGCAGGATTTGAACCCCCAACCCTGGAGATATGAGGCAAACGAGGCACTAAACCACTGTGCCCCTAGTGTGAATTATATTACTACTAAAATAAGACACTAAGAGAAGCTGCAACCTTTCTGACCACACCCCTTCATCAGGTTCCCCTCTGCACCAGGGGCATGACCTCACACCTCATTTTTTTGTTCTTATGTTAAGATGACAAACACAGAACCCAAAGCCTGCTTCCAATAAATTCTTTTCCATCTGTATTCATACCAAACCCTCACCTTAAGCCACATAATGCTCTTCAAACCTACTTGTTACGGTAAACGAGTTTAAAGCCTCTTCCTTTAATCTGCACCGTGCTAAGTTGAGAACAGTACCAGAGATTTGGGGCTCTTTTTTTTTTTTTTTTTTTTTTTCCCCTCGCCCTTTTTTTGCTTTCGTGCCGAAGGGTCTCTCTAGGGATTGCGGCAAAAAGAAAGAAAAGAGAGAGAAAGGGAGAGCAAAGCCGACGCATGATCAGGAGAGGTGAAGAAAGGAGGAGGAGAAGGGGGAAAAAAAGGAATGTGAGGAAGACAAAGAGAAATCGAGGAGTTGGAGGACTTTTAACCGCACGCTCATTGTCATTCTAGGTATCAGTGCAGAAGGAATGCAGTGAGAACGAGATTTCTGCTCATGCGACATAAACATGAACGATACTGATGCATGGAAGACTGCATGCTACTGTCTTTCAATGTCTATTAGTAATTCAGACACATATTCTCTCTCTCTCTCTCTCTCCGTGTCTCTTCACTCACATGCTTTCTGTTTATCGCTGCAACATTTTTCTCTGCTGCTTTCTTCCGCTTGCTGTCTTTTCCTGTCTCACGAACACCCACACATCCACCAACACAGGTTCAAATGGTCAATCAAAGTCCCTAGAGACCCAATAAGGATGAATTAGCAAGATGGCCAACCATTTAAATGCCAGTGCATCACATCTCTCTTTTTAAAAATCCCGTCTCTCATGGATAAATATATTCTTTGACTCACAAATCTGATACGTCCGAATTGACGCTATCCATTTCCCCCCAGTGTCATGTGTCATAATTGCACCTAGAGATAAAGTGTTTGATCGATCCGGAGAGACAAGCTAGTACAACCCTATTGGACAATGCCCATAAGAGACAGGAAGAGATTAAAAAAATAAATAAAAAATCAATTTGCTGCACGTCAGCAAGGAGAATGGGACGGGGGTGTATTGAAGGTCGATGTAGCTGTAATGAGGAACGTAGTAGTGATATTTGAGATACTGTTTGAGGGGTGGATTAGGGGGAAGGTGCCTGAAAGCTGTTCCACGTCAAGGATGTGCCGTTCTGTCATTGTATTCAAGAACCATGTAGTGAAAACTTGTTTCTTGTTCAGCATGTCGGGTTGATGTTGCTGTACAGCTCTTGGACAAGGAATATGTCGCACATTTGGCTACTAGAATTAACACGGTCACCGTTTTTGTGGCACTCACAACTTTAGAAGTGGAAAAACTGGCAAAAATCTATGCTAACTTGGATGTTGTTTGATGCTAAGGCTAACAATATGTAGCATTTTTCAAATCATGTACTAACACCTCTGTGGGAAATCTCGTTTCCACCATATCTATGCCCTTATCTATGATTTAAAGGCCCAGTGCTAGCTACCTAATCATTTGCCCGGGACATTACCTAGCTTATGCTCATTGATTAAATTTCCCAGTTGCCTAGCAACATTGTTGTCACCACGTTAACCTCTCCAGCAGTGGAGCAGTAAGTGTATCACGTGTTTGCCTTCTCCTGTCAAAAATCAGGAAGGAATTTACAAAAGACTATAAGAATTGCACCAAGTACTAAAACTCCATAATAGATGGAGGTATTCCATCATACGGAGGATTATGTTATGATCCAGCTCTGACCTCACTTCGTTGAAGAATCCGAGACTACTTTGGCGAGAGGAATTATTGATCAGAAAATGATGATTAATTTTGTATAACAGCAGCTCCGACAGTGGTTCTGGTTGCAAGACAAATCATAGGTCTGTATTAATGCGCTGAAGTTTCTGGAGAAGTTTATTCAGCGTTAATGGAAGGAGTGCTTTGTGAAAGCCGGATGTAAAGGTGTAACGTTAGGTTTTCCAGCATGGTCAGGAATCCAAGATGGAGGACATTTCCATTTTTTGTCTTATTATCCTAAAGTGTGTGTGTGTGTGTGTGAGAGAGAGAGAGAGAGAGAGAGAGAGAGAGAAGCTGGTTAGGTGACAACTGTTTATAGCTGCTTTAACATACAGTCCCATCCAAAACTATTGGAACAGCAAGGCCAATTCGTTTGTTTCTGCGATACACTAAAGACATTTGGGTTTGAGATCAAAAGATGGATATGAGACGAGTAAATACACTCGAGGGTGCTTACATAAAGAAAGATTTCGGAGTAAAGGGAGCAGTTACGTGTTGTAAGAGGCAAAGAAAAACAAAGCCGTGGAAATGTTGTGAAACAGTATAATATAAAGATTGATAGCTGAGCTGAGACATGCTGTTAAGAAACACAGCTGGGTGGACATATACGTCTATCTCTGCTAACCTGAGTTTCAGTAACTGCCCCCCCCCACCTGAGTTTCCTCACACCGAGTGCCGTCGGCTGTCAGTGTGGCCAGTGGTGTGAATCCGTTCCCTCCACACCGCTTCCGCAGGTTGAATATAATCAAATTAATTTCCTTTCTTTTCTGTCATCTTTGAGCAGCTTCCTTTTTTTTTTTTACTACGGGCACCCCATTGCTTAAGACATAATTGAAGCCGCCGTTCTTGCTCGGAAGCCTCGACAGCAGCGCTGTGGGGATCTCTGCCAAACTGTGAGTCTCCTGCTGTTCAAGTCGAAGTAATAGCAGAGTCTCTTGCTTTCTTTCTCCACAGTGTTACACACCTGTCATCTGGACTGTAGCTGAAACTCCCCTCCCCAAGTTTAATGGTGTCATTCTCTTGAAGTGGCCCTGGACACCACCGCTCTCTGCCCATCTCCACTTCAGAGCAACACAGTCACTTTTACAGACATGCTGCAAGTTGAGACCCATACTGTATTTGCTTTCTGAATACAAATACAACAGCTTACTTCACTCCGCTGCTACTCACTATGCTAGCGGATCGCAATGTTTCCCATGCATAGCCAAGCTGGGATTTTAGGCGCTGACCTTTAGGCCCACCCCTTCTGCTGGTTTCTTGCAAACGTTAACCAAAGTGGACTTTGGTAAATGGGTCGGAGTTTGGTAAAAGGTAAATTATGGAAAAGAAATCAACAAAGTAACAATTAAAAAAAAAAAAATTCTAACATTTTAACTGTTACATCAGCAAAACAATGAAGAGCTATCACTCATTACACTCAGAATATCCCAGTGCTTGATTCTGATTGGTCAGAAGCTTAAATAATTGCTAATACATTTTCTATAACTGCAACTCTGATAGTAGTTCCGGCTGCAAGCAAATGATAGGTTTATATTAATACGCTCGTTCATGATAGTTCCTATAGTAACTATAGTTTATATTAATACCGCGATGTGTGGTTAGTAAATGAGGCAGGAGACAAGTGTGGATGCTTGGTGTATTTTTTTTTTTTTTAGCTACATAGCAGGGGTCAAAAACACGAGTGGACAATATTAAACCAAGATAATCCATGATCGACAATGAAAACATGAGTGAGGATCAAAACCAGTACAAGGGAGTAATATATGAGGATCAAAGAAAGCAGGGAACATGTGAAACTAAGGTTGGGATGTAACGCGGTGAATGCACGATGAGACTCTGACAGGATACACACAGATAAACTAATTAAGGGTTCAACACTGAACAGACGGACACAATCACGTAACGCACCAATGACAGGACAGGACTAGAACAGAAACATAAGCACATGACATAACAAACAGAAGCGCATACCGTGAAATCAAAATAAAAACTACATGAAAGCAGAACCCATTATGCTGGAGAGTTCATAATAAATACGTTCTGAGTTCTATAGGGAAATTTAACGCAGCTGTAAAGGAGACGTCTGTTCAACAATTGTGGAAGGAGTCTCCAGTGTCAGGGCTTTGTAACAGCTGTACTGTAGATATTTTTTTTTATCTTATAAACTTCAAGAGAGAGAAAAAGAGAGGCTGTTGATGACAGGAACTTCTAACATTAAACATAACTATAAACTTAAAAATACAATGTGTCATTCTTTAATTAATAAAAAATAGCAATCAGTGGCTAATTGCTGTGTTATAAGAGGAATAAAACCCCACAGGACACTCTGTTCAATCAACTACTGGATGGTAACAGTAACTCTGCTTCACATCAGGCCACCTCACATCAACCCGTCACTGATTTTTTTCCCCCTCTGTCTTTGTTCCTTACATAATCATCTATGGCTCTGTTTTCATTGTTATTTCTGCAACCTTTCCATAAATTGCTCTGGAATATGTTTCGTGGTATTTTCCACAGCAAGAGATTTTGCTAGAGATCTTATCTATCCGTATAACATGAAAATATGTGTGGAAGGAAATGGCATTTTGGTAACACTTTGGACCAACAAAACATCAAATGTCATTCTGATAGCGTCTCTACAGGGTAACATATTCATGAAGTGCCCCTATTATGCTTTTTCAGATATTACCTTTCATGTAGCGTGTTATATAGCTGTTATAGAGCTGAATGTAAAAAGTCTGGAAAGTTTAAAAACAGAAATCTGCGTGGAGCAGCTCATTTGCATTTAAAGAGATACACACGAATACAACGTTTTTTTTTTGCTTCCACTCAATAATGCTTCCGTGGGGTATTTTGAGCTGAAACTTCCCAAACACATCATGGGGACACCTGAGACTTCTATTACAACTTGTAAAAAGGGGCATAATAGGTCCTCTTTAAAGACTACCATGCGTTTTCAGTACCAGTCCACAAGTAAATAACATTAAAATATCAAGTGATATCTCCACGGTTTCAACAAAGGACAGTAGAAGGATTATATGGTACATCACTGGTGTTACGTTTCATAACTAATGAATAAATACATCCTCACAGACACATATCTTCTAGCCATGTTTTTAAACCTGTGTATCTTCTGGTTTACCAAAGTATGTAAACAAAGTACTTTAAACTTGCGTCAAGTTTGTAATTTCCTGTCCGTCAAATCCAACTTTAAAAAAAACACAGAAAAAGAAACGCTCATTAACTCATCCGCCTGAAAGCCTGCGCTGACAGCCAGACAATTGCATCAGATCCTCCCTCTGAGACCAGACTCCGTGGGTTTTAATATGGCTGACAGAACGAACGTGCTCCAGTCATCAGCATTCAGAGGAGACGAGTCACGTCCCATCCTGAGTTGTCCCATGTCAGAACCTCCAGCTAATGAAGAAGTGTAGGGGAAGATCGTTCATTAACATGAATAGATGACTTTCCTCTGTTTCTCCAGAGATATCCCTTTGATAGCGTTTAATTGTGCCCTGTTGCTGGCATGTATTGCAAAAAGCCATTTTGATTGAAAGACGGAAGCCTGATGGTTTTCCTTCTCTCTATCAAATTTGTTCGTTTTTCTCTGATATTGACAAACCAAGAGAATGATTGCTGAATAAATTCAAGTTTCCCAGCATGCTCGTCTCTGCATGATATTACACTGATATGGGAGCCAGTGACATTAACACAGATGATATTAAATTACATAGAAGCTCCACCATGTAAGTATACTAGTAAGAGTTATTACTCAAATACACACCAAAAGAGTGGTATTTTTTTCCTCCCCAGTAAAAATGGAAAAATCTGGAATGATTCATGCCATGTTTTGAACTCTCTGATATTATTAAATGATATTGGCTGTAAGCCCCGCCCCCTTGGAAGGCTTTTTATGTTGTCCCCCCCCCCCCCACCCCCCGAAAAAAAAGCCTTTAACAATACAGGTAAATAAAAGGTTCTGACATGATTGAAAGTGTTTTTTTTTTTTTTTTTGTTTACATCACAAAAGCCTGCCATTTTAATAGGGGTGTGCATACTTTAAAAAAAAATTTTATATCCACTGTATATTTATTAGGCATGCCACCAGATGTGGCAGTGGAAAAAACAACAGTAATGATCGGATTTTCTCACCATCACAAGTTTCCAAAAATTACTGGGGCAATAGCAGACACTTAGCTGTAAAATCCACCAGTTTTGCTTCATTTATGTATGTACAGGTGACATGTGACACAGAGTTAACCTTCTGAATCTCATCACCAACTGGCCAGAAAAAGTGGGACGTCAGCAAGATGGTATAGGATATGTCTGGTTTGTTTCATTCATAAAAGTGACGAATAAACCATTATTTCTCTACTTCATGCGTTTCATCGTCTGTAAAGTTAATTTAGACAACAAGTAGGCTACGGGGCCGTTTAAAGGGATGTTGTTTACCATATACGGTCATTTGGGGAGTTTCGTTTTTAATTTAAATGTGGGGAGTTTCATTTAAATGTGCGTGGCCATGTATGAGCAAAGCAATTCGGAACGTGTGGGATCTATCAGTGTCCGTTGTGTACAGGTATGCAACCACATATGTGTTAAATGCCGATATTCTTGTATGTTCTTCCACCAGATTTAGACCTTGTTCTACAGACGCTTTGATAAATGGGTCTGGGATCTGCATGTTAGCTGAGCGTTCTTCTGTACTCTATCCCTCCCCTGCTGTTCCTGCACCTGCGTCTGCGCAGCCTCGTCATAACACAAACGTTCATCACCATTTCCTGCCCAATGGGCCATAAACACACTAGGACTTCCACAGAACTAGAAAAAATTGTGCGATTGCATTATTCCATGCCCAGTTCTCTGTGTGTCTTGTATGTCTAGTCATCTATGAGTTGACTGCAATGTTTCTTATAGCACATTTACGTTGTCTCCTTCAACCTCTTCAGATTTTTCACTCTTACCGGAGAATGCTTGACAACATTGAGAGCTACTAAGCAGGAACACCTTCGAGATCCCTGAAGATGTCTCGGGTTCACGGAGGGAATAAGACAGAGTTTCAGGGGCTACATTATGAGCATAGACTGCATTAAAGGCATATCTGTCAGGAACGCTGTCTTGAGGAAATGTTGAGCAGAATCACAGCACCGGATTAGCCAATCACAATGGACTAACGACAGACTAACACTGGTCAGAATTAATGCCACCGAACATCTTCAATATCAGGAGCACAGAATATATAGGCCAGGGGCATTCAACTAAAATTTGTGAAGATCCAGTTATTTAACTATAGCAAAATAATGTACATTTACATATGTGAATGGTGAGCACAGATGATCTGCTACAGAAGCTGAGCTGGTTAATGTTTAGTAAACTAAAATCGCTGAACTACAACCATTTTTCTATGATTATTGGCTTTACTACAGTATATTTCAACTACTTAGCTTGGTTTATTGTAATAACTTTGATGACCCCGGGTCTAGGTGGTCAGATTAAGTTGGTTTTGGGGGCACGGCTTGCTGTCTGGATGATCCAGTGGTATAGAGTAAGACACCTGACTTGGTATCTATTCAGTTAAATGGACTTGTTGGAAAGACAGTCTGCTGTCTAAATCAAATAGCATGGTGTTGTTGTCAAGGGTTATCACCAGCTGTCTGGATCAAATGGCATTGTTGACAGGGACATAGTCTGTTGTCTAGGTGCTCAAATGCCATTGATGTCATGGGGTCGTAGACTGCTGTCTGGATGATTCAGTGTCAGACGTGTGTCCTGTGATCTATTCAACATTCCAGTGGCAATGTTGACAAGTGATGTAGCATGCTGTCCTCAAATCCTCGCATTATCATAAAAAAAAAAAAACAACCATTATACTCAGTAGGTGTGGCTCGCTACGTGATTGATCCAATGGCAGTTTTGTCACTGTACATGGACTGCTATATATGTGAATTAATAAAACTGTCAAGGGGCCTGGCCTGCTGCCTAGATGACTCAATAATATTATTGCCAGAGGGCACGGCCTGCTGTCCAGATGCTCCAATTATCATGGAGTATGGTCACTTGTTTATTTAATGACAGTGCATTGTTATTGGGGGTGTTTCCTGTTGTATTGGTGATTTAATAAATGGGTTGTAGCCGGTTGTATATTTGGTTATCTAATGACAATACATTGTAATCTGAGGGATGTGTGGCCTGTTGACTGTTGTGGTACTGTGTAAAATGACTAACATGGGATAGTTTGTTGTTGGTTTGTTGTTCATTCAATGGGATTACGTTGACCTCTGTGGTGTGGTCTTTGGCATTACCAAAAGGCATTATCAGTTAATCAAACTGTGTTGTTGGAGGCATGCCAGGAGTTGTGGCTAGCTGAACTGTCTTAAGGATCAAAACTTAAAAAAAAAAATCCCACATCTCTCTCTCTCTCTCTCTCTCTCTCTCTCTCTCTCTCTCTCTATGTATATATATATATATATATATATATATATATATATATATATATATATATATATATATATGTGTGTGTGTATATATATATATATATATATATATATATATATATATGTATATATATGTATATATTTATATATATATATGTATATATATATATATATATATATATATATATATATATATACACACACAATCTTCAGAGGGTGAAGTCGAATAACTGAATAATAAAAAAAAGAGAACAAAATGAAAATCGAAGCTTCATTCTGAAACAGAAGAAATACCAGAAAATGTTGACTGCTGGAGGAAAAGAGTATGATGGAATGACTGGGTCTCTCCTGGGAGAATCGGGACGTTAGTGATTGCGCCTGCCACTAAGACATGTTGCATGTGTAATGGGGTGTGTGCATAACTTTATAGCTGAACACATCCAGCAAACGTTATGCCCCTTTTAGACTGGACGCTGCAGCCTGGAGTTTGCTGAGGACGGTGCCGCTTGAATTACCATGGAAATGGTTTTGGACCTCAATTCCACATGTGACATTCCCGCTGTGGTTGCTGGGACTACGGTTGCTGCGATGGTCTTGGGACTGCAATTAACACATACAATTTTACACTCGGATCTCCTTTAGTGAACGGTGGACTAGTTCAACAAAGACTTCATGTAAACACCATAATGAACTTTCTTTTACTTTCGCACTATCCGTCGTTACCCAGATGACGACGGGTTCCCTTCTGAGTCCGGTTCCTCTCAAGGTTTCTTCCTCATATCAACTTAGGGAGTTTTTCCTCACCACGGTCTCCACCGGCTCGCTCAATAGGGATGAATTCACACACTTAAAATCCCTGTCCTGTGTTTATATGGTTCTGTAAAGCTTCTTTGAGACAATAGCTGCGTTTACATGGACAACAATAATCCATTCTTAATCCGATTAAGACCATACTCTAATTAAGAAACTACCATGTAAACAGCAATTTTTACTTACCTTAATCTAATTAAGGTCATAATCGAAGTGAACAATAATCTAATTAAGACAGGTGGAGTACTCCTGTTTTAGTCGCATTATGGACGTGTAGTAGTGACATGTAAACACCTTAATCACATTATGAGCGTCGTGTGGGAGTTTTCACAGCTTTTTGCAACAGGACACGATCACACACGGCAGTTTTACGTTTTATGGCGAACAAGAGAGTTCGGCTGTGTCCCAAATCGCATACTTTCCTACTATAGGCCTGTAGTGGGGAAAAATACATGTGTCTCGGCTACTGTATAGACGGTAACTACGCGATTTGGGACACACCCACCGCTTCAAGCAGTTGTCTATTAGCACGTATAGCATGACAAATAATTAACCGCACTTAAAGCGTTCATAAAAAAAATAAAATAAATAAAAACATAACGACATAATGACGCGGGCTGTTAATCTAATTATGTTCTATAACATGTAAAACGTGAACATGACAGGAGTATTCTAAAAGCGACTCATGTAAACACCTTAATCACATTATTATCTTACTCAGAGTAAGGTCAATAATTAGATTACTGCTGTCCGTGTAAACGTAGTCAATGTCCGTTGTTAAAAGCGCTATACAAATCAAATTGAATTGAAATATCAATGATTGTGAGTTCAAACCACTTTGAAGTGAGAATAACTGACAAATGAATTGACAGAATATTTCTGAGAAAAGCTGGTGAAACATCATGTGAATGTGTCAAGATGTAAAAATTTAATACGGGGAAATGTATCCAATTCAAAACGATCAAATTACACGTGTAACCTGCATCATGGTTGTGAAACACTGCATCCTGGATTCCAATTTTCTACAAAAACACATGGAAAACAGCACTTCTATACACAGCTAGCACATGCTAATGGAACGTTGTGTGTGTGGGTACAGAAAAATGTATTAAGGTAAAATTGTTTGTCCTTCTTTACTAGTAATATCCACATCCACACATCTTTGTCTTTGAGTGGTCGTCTTCCTACTTTATCCCAAAATCAAAATCAAATTTCAGGAGTCAAGCGGAGTTCCTTCAATTCAAGCATCTGAGTGTCCTGTTGAATTTATTTCGATCTAAATGCAAATTTGAAATCTTTTGAAATATACGCATTGCTCAAGAGTATAAAACAAAAGAATGAGCCGAATGTCTGTTATTTTGCTGCATGCTTGCGTTGCGGCAAATTATTCTCCAGCCTCGGGAATGAATCATCGTTCATTCTTCCTGAACAAACGCGTGTCAATACCTCCAACATCAAAAGAATCAATTTTCATCTGGCAAAGAACTGCGTTGTCTATATGCTGTTACCTATACAGCAGGTGCCATGCTATAATGTCATATCCAATGATCTCATCAAATTCTAATTCTGTATTGCCTGGATGTTTTAAGGTGTTTTCTTTTTTCTTCTCCAGGTTTAAATTGGATTCCGGGAATTGAAGACAACATTGCTTCATCATGAGAGTAGACGATTTGGGAACATTGCCCTCGTGGAAGGAGAATTATTCAATACTTTGTCTTATATACACAAGAAAATATCTATATGATGCCATACTTTTCATCGTCTAATCTGTATGTTCTACATGAGTTATAATTGACTAAATAGAGGATTTTAAATGTTTAAATATTTATAATACATCCAATATATATTCGTACATATAGTTTACATACACTTTATTAGGAACGCCAGTACACCAGCTCATCCATGCCTTTATCCAATCAGCCAGTCTCATGGCAGCAGCTGAAACCATGCAGATACAGGTCAAGAGCTTCAGTTATTGTTCGCAATAAACATCAGAATGGGGGAAAACTGTGATCTCAGTGTGTTTTGGGCCAGACAGACTGGTTTGAGTATTTCAGAAACTGTTGATCTCCTGGGATTTTCACATACACCAGTCTCTAGCTTTTACACAGATTGGTGTGAAAAACAACCACAACAACAACAACAACAACAACAACAAAAGCTATGTAGGATAAGCAGTACAGAAAATGGATGGACGGATGGAAGTGTAAATATACCATTAATTATTCACTTATTTGCATATTACCAAAATCAATTTTGGACCAGATTTCTGAGTGTTCTGACATCTTTCTATCATAACCAGCATTAACGTTTTCAGCAATTTGTGCTACAGTAGCTCTTCTGTGGGATCGGACCAGATGGGCTAGCCTTCGCTCCTCACACATATCACTGAGCCTAGGGTGCCCATGACCCTGTCACCGGTTCACCATGGACCACTTTTGGTAGGTACGAACCACGGTATACCGGAAACACCCCACAGGAAGTGCCGTTTTGTAGACCCTCTGACCCAGTCGTCTATCCATCACAACTTGACCCTTGTCAAAGTCGCTCAGATCCTTACACTTGCCCATTTTTCCTGCTTCCAACATGTCAACCTCGAGAACTGACCCTTCACTTGCTGCCTAATAAATATAACCCACCCTTTGACAGGTGAAATGGTCATGAGTTAATCAATGTTATTCACTGTTATTAACCTGCCAGTGGTTTTAATGGTATTGTTGATCTGTGTATGTTATATACTCCTTTGCAAGATATTGTCGGGAAAACACGTTAAACAAGCCACAGGAAACAGTTATTCCGAAATTAATTAGTAGTGAGTATAACGTTTTAAACGACTGAGTGTAAAATGCTTATTAGATAGATGTAGGTTAGATTAGTATAGGTATTTTTTTAATCGAACGACCCACAGCAATGCAATGCATTTCCTATTTGTCGTATTGACACAAAGCACACCAACCTTTTGCAGTATTTATTTGATTATTTACTTCATGTCGAGGAGCCCATGTGGTGAAATTGCTTATTCTCCAGGGAGCTATTCGATCACTGCTAACTCAGACACACAGCCACATCCACTCCACCAGCAGAGAGGAGTAACGCATGGACATGCTGTTTGCATTGGAGGCAGAAGATAAATGGTGTTGGTCAATGAGAAGTGAATGATCTCTCTGTTGAGTTATAGGTCATCAAATGGCTTGATTAACCTAGGAAGGACAAAAGTGGACCTTTTTGGGGTTTTTTTTGCTTTCCGGCTGATGGTTTAAGGGTAAGACCTTCCGGCTCTTGTATAATAAACAGTCTAATTCCAGCTGTCATTTACATATATGAAAGCACATCTTTCACCTGAAACCCACCATGACAGATTTCTCTTCACTCTATGTGCTGAGTATAATGCTATTAAGTACATTCAAATTTAGAGATGCTCATGATTTGAACTGCCATTTTAAAACAAATGCTATGCTATAATTTTTTGACAAACAACACATTGAACCTTGAGGCAAATGGGCTACAACAGCAGGAGCCTGAGGCTACAGTAGGCCCAGGTTCACCAAAACCAGAACATTGGAAATCCATCACCTAGTCTTTTTCCAATCTTCAACTATCCAGTTTAGGTGACTGTGTTCCCACTGTAACCTCAGATTCCTGTTTTTGGCTGACAGGAGTGACTGGAACCTGATGTGGTCTTTTGCGTTACAGTCCATATGCCTCAAAGTTTGATGTTTTGAGATGCTTTTCTGCTCGGTTGTAAAGAGTGGTTATCTGAGTAATCGTAGCCTTCTTATCAGTTCAAATCCATCTGGTCATTCTCCTTTGACCTCTCTTATCAACAAGATGCTTCCGCTGGCAGTATTTTTGCTTTCGCATGGTTCTGTGTAAAGTCTAAAGACTCCAAGTCCATCCATCCATCTTCTATAACGCGTATCCTTCACTTCAGGGTCACGGGGAACTTGGAGCCTATCCCAGGGAGCATCGAGCACAAGGCGGGGTACACCCTGGACAGGGTGCCAATCCATCGCAGGGCACAATAACACACACCCATTCATACACTACAGACACTTTGGACACGCCAATCAGCCTACCATGCAGGTCTTTGGACTGGGGGAGGAAACCGGAGTACCCGGAGGAAACCCCCGCAACATGCAACATGGGGAGAACATGCAAACTCCGCACACACAGGGTCACGGTGGGAATCGAACCCCCGACCCTGCAGGTGTGAGGCGAACATGCTAACACCCTAGACTCCAAGTCGTTCGTGAAAATCCCAAGAGATCAACAGTTTCTGAAATACTCAAACCAGTCCATCTGGCATCAACAACCATGCGACAGTCTCACTGAGGCTCACTTAGATTAACTGAAGCGCTTGACCTGTATCTGCATCATTTAATGCATCGCACTGCTGCCACATGATTGTCTGATTAGATAAACGCATGGATGAGCAGGTGCGAAGACGATCCTGGAAAAGGCGACAGCAAGCGTATAAGCACGTCTTTAAAAAGCCGTGTCAAGCATGCCAATACCTAACGGCAGCCGAGGTCACTGCATCGACTGATGAATTGCTCCCAGCAGGTCTTGAGGTTCCCTTGGGTACATTTTTGGGCCATTTTAAGCTCACCCTGATTGATCTGTCTGCTCGGTTAGCTGTTTGTCTTCCCTGGTTCCCTCTGAAAGAGGAAAGTAAAGTGAGCATGAATGAGTTTTGTGGCATGGTGCGAGAGTTCTGCCTTTCAGGGTTTTTTTTTTTTTCTGTCTTTGTCTCTCAGAAAGGTTACAAATAACTCCCTGAAAAACCAATATGCACCAACCATTTATGAATTTATGTGGGCGAGTTTAGAAGTACTGTAGTTAATAAGGATGGTCTTGGCTCCCAGGTTTTGCGAGTTAGAAGTGGGGGAAATGATGTCGTTTGCCAATCGCTGACACCGCCAATGAATTAGGTTTTACTGGCGGTGATAAAAGCGACAGCAGTTTTCAGCGTGAAAAAGCGCGGCCATTCTATCTGCCTCAAAGCGTGCTGTCGATGACAATGATTATTTGAATCGCAAAGCCATCTGTTTTGTTTAGCCTTTTCCTGTGTGTCTGTGTGTTTTCAAAATCATTTCGAATACAGACGGATCCATCATCTCCTTTTGGCAGAAGTTTCTGCACTGATAATTCGCTCGCTTGGCGAAGTCGTTTGATATTTTGAGCTTGATCTCTAATCCCTAACAGCCATTCAATATCCTTAAGCTAGGTTTTAAAAAAAAAAAATTTAAACTCCACCACCGCTCACTACTTGTCTCTTTAAATAACTAGTGCGATCCTGCAGATAGCAGCTGAACTCATTCAGAAGAATGAGTTCCTCCTGTTTAGAGGAGGTGCACGGGTTATCGACAGTCTGGGCCGGAGAATATCTCCTATTTTATTCCTGTGAATTGGCCAGCCATTGGGGATCATTTTCTAGCTAATGTTGTGTTTCTTGGAGCTGATGGCTGCAAATTGCTCTGAGCCAGAGCTTGTTATCGCCTCCTCTATTCTCTCTCGGGACAAAAGCGGATGTGTTTAGACCACCAGGGAGAAGTCGACTAACTTCAGGGAGGTTGGAATTGAGTTGTGGCCATTTTCGCTGTGTCTGCCATTTATCGGTTTATCTGTTTCTTTGCCCTTTTGAGACACTCTCTTTAGGGCCAACCACAGAGAGAACAGCACTGACATTGAGAATCTTATAAAACAGTCACTCTGTTCTGCTGTTAATGTGCTCACATGTTTTAGACCTTTTTTTTAAAATTTATTTTAAATTAAGTAAAATATCAATTTATATTTTTAATTATAGCAACTAACATTTCAAGAAAATGAGATTCATGTGTACAGACTACTCTATATAAAAAGAGTTCATAATGAATAAAGTCTAGGTGTTTTCACTTGGAATTGTCCACAGTGTATTTACATTTACATTGCATTTATTCACTTAGCAGACGCTTTTATCCAAAGAGACTTACAAATGAGAAAAATACAAGCAAAACGATATATCAAGCAGAGAAACTGCGACTTGGCATGTTTTGTTTACTCTGATTTTATTCATACTCACGTGGTTATGTTGATGAATGAGATTCCAGCACAGCAGAATTACATTTAGGCCCTGTTTACACTAGTGCGTGTTCGTAGCATCGTTTACACTACTCTGGCGTTTTTGATCCCCGGAGACTTCTGGAAACGCTTTAGTTGACTCCGTTTTAGTTTCAAAACTCCGGGCTCACTTTTCAGTTTAAACAGACAAAAACGCAGACTTTGGAAAACGAAGGCGTGGCTTCGCCCACATTCGCTCCCTGATTGGGTCTTCTGGATAATTTCGTATCCTCCCCTGAATTGTCAAGGCCCTATCGTATGACCGTTATGCTACCTTGACCATTCAAACAATAACACGGAGACTGAACTGCAAGCTTTGCTGGCTTTGTTGTCATTTTAGCAGCCTTTCTACAGTTCGATTCTGTATTTTATAATACTGCAGCTGCATACATGCGCAAGAGGCGAGCTACGATTAGAGCAATTGGCAAGAAATCTCGTTTCAAGTGGCGTAAACACTACATGGAACACATGTTTTTGGTTTTGGGTTAGACCAGGAAGAACTAGTGCCTGGTGGGACATGTTTGTCAATGAAGTTGTGGTTCCTGAGGAATGGCGAGAGAACTTTCGGATGTCCAGATCGGCCCTGGTCCACCTCAATGAAGGTGAGACGTTTGAAGGCAGTGTTTACGGCTCTGAGTCGGGCCATGGACATAAACATGAAGGACCTTCCTTTTGTTATTTATGCTTATTTTGTGCTTCACAACTATCGTGAAGGTCTCCACGAACCTAAAAATGAACAACGCGTAAATGCTGCCCTACAGTACGAAAGGGACTTTCGACAAATAATGACGATAAAACGATGAAGAAATGGTGAGGTCGTGTCACCTACGTGTGACGTCAAACCTTCACGAAACTAATTCTCGCTCCTTTGATCCGAATTTTTAAACGTCTAGTCTAATTTGTCATAATTTACGGCTCTTGAGTGGGTAACATGAAACAAAATTGAATTTCATTCAATTCATGTGTAATTGAAATAAATTAGTGATTTATAAACCTTATGAATTATAAATAAATTAGTGAACTCACCGCTAATTATGCAAATTGAAGCCGGTCTCTCGAGGTTCACGTGAGTGAGTCGACTTCTAACTAAACACATACGAACTCGGGAACTCTCATGGGATGTGAAAGTTTTGTTTATGAATCAATTTGTATGAATGAATCTTCCATTAGAACTTGCAAACACCTACCCCTATAATGACGTATGTATAAACAAACATATAAATATCTCCTATTTTATTACCGCCACCTTCAGTGTTCATTTACCGGAAATGACCCCAAGATCAACATAATCGAGTTTAATACCAATCAGACAAAACCCACTATCTGTCTTTCCCTTTCCTGCTGTCATGGGAGGTCTCTGGGACAAGCTTCTTCTTTGTGTGTTTTATTTAACTACAACCTCCTGGTTCCCTCTCCTCCATACAGAGAGACTTGGTTTGATTGACGGTGATGGCAGCACGGGGTCGACACGCTCGGACAGGACGCACACTCACGAACAGAGAGAGAGGGGAAGCTTCAAACGGCATCACAGTCCTGTGACAGGCCTTCTGTTTAATGTAGGAGTTAATGTATGCTGGGCATGGTCTAAATACTGTGCATGACCTGCATGCTACTTGCAAAACTGTCAGAGCGAGAGAGAGAAAGATAGAGAGAGAGAGAGAGACACCCACACACACACACACACACACACACACACACACACACACACACACACACACACACACACAGCGAGTCACGGTAGAGCGAGGGCAAAGACTAAGTGCTGCTTCAGGCAGAAGACTATTAAGATGATTTGGGAATGAATTACTATGCTATCTAAGGTTTGTTTGTTTATGTCCAGGGTCAAAAGGTCGTGGTGTCTCAAGAAGACTAAATCAGAAAAGAATAAACCTGTGATTTGCAGCTAGAACTACTGTCAGAGCTACTGTTAGAGGAAATGAATCAACACCTTCTGACCAATCAGATTACAGCCTGTATGATTATATACAATACAGTCTGAGCCATTTGAGATATATATCTATATCTTTGTCTATTTTTTAAAACGTGTATCGTTAAAATAATTATTAACATTAAAGGAATTCTAAGCACAAGTTTCTGTTTTTTTTTTTTTTTACTCAAGTGTCATTGCTTCATGTGCAAGGATAAAGAAAAGCCGAAAAACAAAAATAAATTGAAGCAGCTGGAGGTCAGTCCCTCATCGACACTTGAAATGGATTGTCTTCAAGTATGTGTGTGTGTGTGTGTGTGTGTGTAACAAAAACTGTAAAGAGACGAATGCTAAAAGCATCTGGGAACTTAAGATGGTTGTGTTTAATTCACAGCAGGAGTCTGATCCTAATTGGGTGTCGCTTTGAAGATGGGGCGGTGTAATTGTTTGGTTTGTGGTGTGAGGGTAAGCCGGAACAGCAAAATCTACAAGAGACACGAGGACACTGAGGTCATGCTGGATAATGTAATTTCATGGACGATTGCTATTCCAAGCAGCTTTATTTATTCTTAGTGGTCTGCCATGTTTCCCAGGAGGCCAAACTCATCCCTCTGCCCATTCAACCAATTCATTTAAAAGAGTGATTTGTTATATTTTTTCTCAGGTCCAAGAATACGGATTCTGTGTGCTCTGGTAATTCTGGTGATTTAATTTCACTTAGCTGACTTAACATTTGCCATAGAAAGAAGGACAGACAGACTGTCATTTATGTTACCGTTTGGGCTCACCAGAGCACAGCTCTAGATTTACAGCCAGATTTCTGTGAGGTTTGGTTTGTGAAGATTTCCATTTCAAAAGTCCAGTCCTTCTATGACTGTCCATCACATGCCTAATGCCAGAATAGCATTGTGCCTGACCCCCACCCTTCACCATACAAGTGGTGAGCCCACAAGATGGCTCCAGATCACCATTTCAAGGTAAGCCCGATTGAGTTGCATGAGTGACCTGGTCAACAGAAGCTTGGCTGAGGACACTCTGCCCAAGCCCATCAATCTACATCTCTATCATCACCTTTTGCCACAAGTTATGGATAGTGACTGAAAGAATTAGTTCTTGAGTGCAGGTGGTGGAAATGAAGTTTCTCTGCATGGTTGCTCTGTTGACTCTCCATGAGGAGCTGCTGTTGAGGTAGTCTGGGCAACTTTCAAGGATTCGACCTGGTAAGGTCCTGGAAGAGCTGTATCAGGCACATGCAACTGGACGGAGACACCGAGGCATACCCAGGACCTGCCTCAGAGATTATATCTCACAGCTGGCTTTTGAAATAAAATAAAATAAAATAAAAAAAAAAACAGTTTCACAGCTAACCTATGGAGCGGTAGTCTAAATCTCAAGTGCTTTCCCACAGACTGGCTGATGGATTTTATACACTTACCAGGCTGCAACTATCAGAATGAGAGTTCCTGAAGCACTCATATATTTCTGTATTTTTCTCTCTGAAGAAACCCTTGAAGGTTCTTATTAGGAATCTACAATGGAAAGTTTCCCTTTCGGAAAAGGTTCCACATCAAACCCCTTTAAAAAAAAAAAACCACAAAAGCATCCAAAGAACCCTTGAAGAACATCTTTTTTAGATGTAAAGTGTAGAAATTAGCCTTGTAAAACTTGCGCAACAGCCAAGTTCAAGGTTCTACACTCGTGACAGGAAATGTGAGAGTTCAAATCCCACGAATGCTGAAAAACCACTGTTGCAGGACCCAAACATCGGCTTGGGGACATCCCCCAGGAGGAGTGGGAATATGTGGCTGTGGATAGAGAAGATCCTTGACTGAGCTTCACGTCCTGCTGCCACTGTGACCTCAACCAGGAAAAGCATAAGGAAAAAGATAAGTGAATGCTTTGAGAAGATGAACTCGCATGTGACCTTGATGTTACTTAGTAACATGTATTTTCAACTCCAGGTGGATTATAACGCACTTCATACCCACATTATATCCACCATGGAACTATTAAATTAAATGTCATTCCTGACTTGTTTGACTGTTTCTGACCTCCGTTGCACATTGAGCATATCGATCACCACTCCCAGTGCAGTCTGACTCCAGGCACGCTGACATGAGATCTGGCTTGTAGTTTCATAAGAGCTGCACCACAGTAAATTCACCTGAATTCAGTGGTAACGCCAATTGACAGCAATTCTTTGACTTTGTGGTGATTTTCCATGATGATGGCCCCACATCGTGCAGCCTAAAGATCATTGAGATTATTAAAAACCATAAGATGGCTTTGCACCTCAATTCATATGAACAGTTATGCTATGATGGCTAGGATTACATAGGCTAGGATATTTCTGTAAAGCTGCCTTGGGACAATGTCCATTGTTAAAAGCGCTATAGAGATAAAACTGAATTTAATTGAATTTTATATTATTACTAAAGGGCAGCTTTCTGGAGACTCAGATCTCCGAAGATACAGTTCACAGATCTAATCCTTCCTTTCTCCCCTAGTACTGTGGTGATCCTCAAGCATCCTTCATAAAAGCTTGTCTCATCTCTGCACTCTAAAAGAGCTGAAAGAGTCTGTGCTCCAGGCAACCCCATGGTGTAAGACCTTGAGGAGATGTTTGTTTAAGTTCACTAAAAAGTGCCAATTAAAAAGTGTTTATTTGTCTTTTTGCCATTCTCTATCGAGTCAAAACTAGGTCCTGAGGTCAGATTTATACCATGAACCTTGGGATATTAGGGAAAGTTAACCACAGAGTGGTAGTCTCAGTTGAATATTACCAGGCTACGACTATCAGTACCACAGTCACAGACTCGATGTTTATTCACCTGTTCGCATGTGTTTGCAGGTTGTGTATGAAGCACTGAATAAATGAGCTCTAGCATGTTGGGAGATGGGAAAAGCCTTATATTTCAAGCATAGTCAACACTCCATATTTTTCCTCATTTAAGACTACAATCTTAAGTACCGCATGAAACACATGTGACTTTGCTGTTGCAGGAAAATAATCAAGAACGGAGTGGGAAGCTGAGTTACTGTTATCACCCCAACGTTGATTATTTTCTTACAACAGTACTTTTCTCAGTCTTTTATTTGTCTAATACCACATAAGTTTGCCAAGTGTAACTTGAAAAGTGTACAAATGTTATCTAGTAAATGATTATACTTTCCACACTTACCACACTTTTCCATAAACCATGGTCTGAAACATCATTTTCATAAGCCATAGTCTGTAGTTAGTTGTCTATAATGTCGGTCAAATGGCTTCTTCATGTGAAAGGATTCAGTTTTGGGCCACATGGGGAGATAGAAATGGCCAGACTATTTAGGGCACAGGTTCCCAACCCTGGTAGGATTGCCCTGTCCTACACATTTAAATGTTTTTCCTACTTTAAGACACCTCATTTAACTTTTCAACCAATTTACAGCCCTGAAATAGTGTCTTAGGGCAGGAAAACACTCAAACGTGCAGGGCAGGGTTCTCCAGGACCAGCGTTTTCTCTCTGAAGGTTCTTAGAAGGCTACAACAGAGTGTTTTCCTTTCTCAAAAATTTTGCCCATCCAAAGAGCCCTTAAGAAACCCTTATTTCGAAGTCTGGCTTGTAAGACGTGGAACGTAGTAAGTCAACAGCCAAGGTCATGCTTCTGTCCTCATGACTGGATGGTTGCGAGTTCAAATCCCATGACTGCCAGAATCCACTGCTGGGCTTTTGATAAAGGCCCAGACCTTCAACTACTCAGCTGTAATCTGAGCCTCATGTTTGAGACAGTTTGGATAAGAGTGCCTGCCAGATGAGTAAAAAAAAAAAAAAAAGAAAGAAAGAAGAAAAATCCTCATGAGCCTAATGTGAATAAATCCCTTCCAGTGAAATATAGATCCCTCCCCCCTCGGGGTACCAATATTTCTACAAATCTGCTCATAAAAATACAGAAAAACTCACCATGTAACCAATTACACTTTAATTGAATTCCAAATCCCCAGTGACTGCTGGCAGCATACGATGTGTCTAAATAGAATTTCTCAATCTACTCTTCGGGGACCCTGTATTGGTCCTGATTTTCCTTCTACTCCATTTCCATACACACACTCGAGCCAGGTAATTAAATGCTCTAAATGGCCAGTCGGCTCAGATGTGTCAGAGATTGGAGCCGATCGGAGTCCCTGAGGACTGGATTGGGAACCTGTGATTTAAAAACTGCTTGCCAATAAACTACAACTGCAGTGGCTCAGGAAATACTCACAGCGTTACATGTACATGCGTTTCATCCTGAGTATCTACTACAGCTTTCAGAACTGTATTGGTGCATACAATCTGTGTAATTAGGCCCTGAGGATGCACAGTCTCAATTAATTCTGAGATTTAGAAGACAATACTGCAGGGCACATTTGATTTGACACAGTCATGAGCTTTAGGTTATCCCAGTGTCCTCAGTGGTGTAACCTTGGCATAGAAATAGATATGAGATAAAGGAGAAAGGGGAGGTGGCAGCTAAGAAGAACTACATGATTAATTCCTGGGAGGAATGAGACAAGAGAAAGACAGAAGATGAAGAAGGTGGGAGTAATGAAATGTGCAAGAGAAGGTTGTACTACATAGTGACCCATAATTTTACATTAATTACAAGACTATATATATAATGATGGGATCATTCGTAGGAAGCTAACACTGATCTGCTATTAATATTTGGCTCTGGGCTGTCAGTGGTAGATTCGCAGTTATACTTCTGTGCCTGCGACTAGAGTTCCCACCTTTAAGCAAGGCTTTAAGGCTTACCCCTCTATCCTAAAGCAAGATGACCCTGCACTCTGAACCCAGCTTCCTAATAAACAAGCATAATCAAAGAAAACAACCGTACTATAAGTGTATTGTCTTTTTGCGTGACATGCTTGATTGCCATGGAGCATGCCTTTAGGATTTGACGGCCACCACTTGAGGCAGTTGAGGTGGCTTTGGCACCGTACAAGGATGCCTGCTGAATGGCACCTGGATGAGCTGTATCAATCCCATCCCATTAGATGAATAACCTGGGGAAGACCCAGGACCCACTGAACAGATCATATCTTGCAGTTGGCTTGGGAATGTTTGGCGATCTCACAGGAAATGCTTGAATCTGTGACCAGGGATAGAAAAGACTGGACTGAACTTCTCAGAGTGTCGCCACTGCGAGCGACTGGTTCCGTTTTTTTTCCTGGTTAAATATGAAATCTTTGAAAATACATGTCCATTACTCAAAGTTGGAAGTAAAACTTATAATAAATCAAATTTGACTGCAGCAATATTTCCCTCTTCAAAAGTTCTCCCATAGTCAACCATTTAGTCAAACATTTCTTTTGTAATAAACGCTGCTTAGACAGGAAGTCACCTTAAGACATTTTCCTATGTGTACTCCATATATTTCTCATATCCTGCAGCAGCAGCATTTGACAGTCTTTATTTTCCTGTTAAGCTGTTTGTGTGCACTCAGCCACAAGGAACAGGAAAAAACAATAGAAGGTGATATATCTGAAAGTCTACCACGCCACGTTTACTATTATGTGCTTGTAAAAAACCCCATGCCATCGTCGCCATTCCACCCTGTAGGGGCATCTAGTATCATAACTAGCACCATCAATCTTTTATAGCTGTCCATAACGTGTAGGGGACAAAGCTTAGCCAGACGTTCCCTGAGTAGTTAAGCAATTTAGACGTGTCATGAATTCTATTAGAACATGTTTAGACGGAGACCTGTGTTGCGACTTGAAGGTTATTCATCTGAAAGTGTAAAAGTCATTGTGGAGAAGCGGTAACTCTCAGCCGCTTTCTGGTTTAGGAGATGATTTGCTTAGCTTCACAGGGCGCCGAGGGTAATTGGTTTTTTGTACCACATGTTGTTTTTTTTTTTTTTTTTTTTCGCCAGTTGTGAGATACCTTCTTGTCTTCCTCTTCCTTATTTGCGTTCAGCTGGACTGAAAATTGCTTTCTCCACAGCAGCTGAGGCATGTCTGATCCGGAGAGAGGAAGCAAGTGGCCACATACTCATCTTTATCTATGATGCTGATGTTTGAATCAATTTTAAACGTATATGAATATAATTAATGCCCCATAAAGGTAATGGAGCAGTGCAATGATTGTTTTGTAACGTTTGGATTAATTACTACAATTATTATTAACCGCTACATTTCTGTTTTAATATTATTACTATATGATTGAGATTTCAGAATTATTATTATTATTATTATTATTATTATTATTATTATTATAGCTATCAACCAGGGATGGTGAACGCATGAAGCCTTATCTTTTCAAACTGCTGCTCATGCTGTGTCACAAGGTGACATAAAACACTTGGAGAAAAGCGCTACCAACCCTCTTCCGTATACATAGGATGACCAATTGGTCATGATTGTCTAATCTTTGGTCGTTGCTCTGATTACCTAATGTCATCTCTCCCATTGGGGGCATGGTAGCTTGATGGTAAGCGCATTTGTCTTGCACCTCCAGGTTGGTGGTTTGCATCTCTGTGTGCATGGAGTTTGCATGTTCTCCCTGTGCTCCTGGGTTTCCTCCGGGTACTCTAGTTTCCTCCCCCAGTCCAAACACATGCATTGTAGGTTGATTGTCTGTAGTGTGTGAATGTGTGTGATTGTGCCCTGCGATGGGTTGGCACCCTACTGTGCCCCAAGTTCCTTGGGATACGCTCCAGGCTCTCCTGCGACCCTGTGTAGGATAAACCGTACAGAAAATGGATGGACGGATCTCTCCCACCCAGACAACATGGAAAATTACACTGGCTTGTACTTTCTTGGACTCCTAGCCACCCTTTGACAGTGCAAAATCTTTTTCTGAGAGCCACAGATGTTAGTGCTGAACAGTAATACCTATAGAGAAATGCAATTACCAACTCAACATGAGTTGCTGTAGTATAAGCGTTTCATGCTATGATGCCATTCTCATAATGTTTGATGCTTTTCACAGTAATATAGGTTCTGAACCCCAAGTTGCTCCCGACGGCAAGTTACCGCCTTGCATGGCAGCTCTGCTACCATTGGTGTGTGAGTGTGTGTGGGTGAATGAGAACCAGTGTAAAGCGCTTTGTAGAACTGCTAAGGTTAAAAAAGCGCTATATAAGTGCAGACCATAGATTCGGTTGAAAATGTAATCACGTTTCTTAACCAATGCTCCTCATACTTTAGTACATAACCATGTTGGAATATAACCATTACAACAAGCATAACAGTACTTTCATGCTTCACTACTGCATTCTCTAACATGGCAGAAAACGTTCAATTATAACCACAAGCCGCAGACATCAGGGTGAGGTGACGTTGAATACTTAAGTAAACTAAGGAAAATATCATTCAGTCTTTGTGCTATATACAATATATTTGGCAAAAATTACCATTTAAGATAAGCTGTCAAAACAATCACATGACACATCCATACATCTCTTGCTGGTGTGCTGGTCACTGTAGGTCTTGACACAAATATCAGGCAACTGGAAAGATATTATGAGTGGAATTAAAAAAAAAAGAGAAAAGATAAAAAAAAAGAAAAGTAGTTTCAATAAGCAATAAAATGATATGGAGTTTCGTTTTTAATGCCACTGGTTCCGTTTTTTTTCCTGGTTAAATATGAAATCTTTGATTGCGCCATTACCTCCAGGACACCCTGTATAATAAGGTAATAAAATAAAAGTCCAGAAAAATACTGCACTGTACAACAGCAATAAATATAGAGGTTATAAAAGCGTACAGAAGTACACAAACTTCCTTGAAAGACAAATTATTTAAGATGTCCTTCATAAGCAAAGCACTTTTGAAGCTGTAGGAGGTAAATATGAACTAGTTTACCCTCCTGCAGCTTCAAAAGCTAAGACCTTCTGCTGAGAATGTCTCCGAGATGTCTTGTGCAGTAATCTTCAGCTTATATATATATATATGACTGAAGCTAATTCAGTGTCCAGCTTTATCCATCTAGCGTTTCTCCGTCTTGGAAAATCTTGGAAGTCTGCAATGTTGGTTCTTCTGAAAAATAAACATATAGGTACAGTAAAAAGGCCTACATGGGGTATGTCTACAAGATACACTATAGTGCGCTATAAACTCACACTAATAATCCAATATTCAGGCACCCCCCCCCCAGGTATACACGTTTCATATAGCTACGCATGTCAAGAAGAAGGAATGTGGTGACGTATTTACCCGACACCCACTAGGAGTGACAGTAATTGAGGTCCTTCTAGGGCAGAAAACCACATTATTTTAACTTTGGATAAGGCCATACTTGTTATGAGTTTGGACCAGCCAATACACCAGCATGTAATAAGGCATTTAATTTAATATAATGTGAGCCTGCATATCCAAACACATTTTATACCTAGACTTAAAATTAAATCCCAAATCAGATGGGAATGTTTTTTTTTTATTTAAATTTTTTTTTTTTTTTTTTAGAAAATGGGCTCTTTATGTTTTAATTGTATTTTCTCCTTATTGGCGTATACATCATTTTTTGTTCACTCTCCAGCCCTGAGTCATTTTATATTAAATTTGTACAAAGCACACGAACGTTCGACTAAAATATCTCAGCCGGGGACAGCAGAGAGCCATGAGTCATAAAGTCACGAAAAACAGATGCTGTTTTGTAAAGTCGCTCAGGAAAGAGTTTTATTCAAAACGAGTTTGCTTTTATTGACTCTAATTTGTCAATAAATTTGTTGTTAATTTGACTCTAATAAATGAGTCTATATCAAGTGTTAATTGTTGACCGAAAAAAGGAGACGGTGCTTAACATTCGTTAATGTTCAAATTAAAGTAAAAGATGTGTCAATGTATTGGACAATGCAGCGATTTTCAAAGTGGGGGCCGCGGCCCCTTTAGGGGCCGCCAGGTGGCGCCCAGGGGGCCTCAATAATTTGGTCGGAGCCACCAAGCCCATCCCTCCCACTAATATGTTTTCTCTTTCTCACTTTCAGACAACACACACACACACAATCATTTCATAATGTAATGTAATGTAAAGATGTAAGATGTAATAATTAATAAAAAAAGGGGGATATATTCAGAAGTGTGTATTTTTAATGTGATTTAAAGACACCTTGCAAAAAGAGGGCATCGGTCAACTGTTAATGCCATTTGGGGGGCCTTGCCCTGGAAAAGTTTGGGAACCCCTGCGATAATGGATTCAATTAAAACAGTTCTTAGGATTTAGACACGGACTTTGGAATCTAATGGTATATTTCTGCAGGATTCTGTTATATCTGATTACAGCACAGCACTGATGAATACTCTGTTGCAGACAGGAGTATATTTAATGCACTAATTGTAATATGTAATCGATTCTGAAGTACCAACTCATTCGCAGACACTCCACATAATCGACGCTTAACAATAAACATGCTGTGACTTAACAATTTTTTTTTTTTTTATTCTTGTTGATATGTTGAGGTTTTTTGTAAAGAGAGTGACAGCACGTTGTAACAGTCAGGAAAGTCCTCAGGATAGAAACGTTTGCTTTTTCGTTATTTTTCAGTAGCATGACGATTGCTGCATTAAATTTTTTTTTTATATTTTCAAGAAAGAGAAAAAAAAAAGAGGGTGGAGAGGAAGTTACATAACATAAAAAGTATGATGTTCCATTTCATTGACAAATATTGTAATATGTTGGCAAATAGTGAGTCTTTATTGGTCACAGCACAGTGAAATTCTTTTCTTTGTATACCCCAGCATGCCAGGAAGTTGGGGTCAGAGCGTAGGGTCAGCCATGATACAGCACCCCCTGGAGCAGAGAGGGTTAAGAGCCTTGCTCAAGGGCCCAACAGTGGCAGCTTGGCAGTGCTGGGGCTTGAACCTTGAACCCCTGACCTTCCAATCATTTACCCAGAGCCAGGCAGTGCTGGGGCTTGAACCCCTGACCTTCAAATCAGTAACCCCTTGACTTAACCGTCAAGCCACCACCGCCCCCCTGTGGTGTAAGCTTTGGTGTAAGATGAACAAAACACAATGGGACATGCTGTTATAGGGAAATAATCAACTTCTGTTACACGTCTTATATCTACCTACTTAATTCAATAGACAGAGGTACGAATGACTCCCTCATGGAAGCTCCAAAGGGTATGGTTAAAAAAAAAAAAAAGTATGATCTGAATACAAACATCACTTTATTGATTTTTTCATGCTCTGTGTAATACAACTTTAATAAAAAAGCTCAAAATGATTTCCGACTAAAATATTTACAATCCCTACCTAGAAAAGCGAAAAGTTTTCAATTGCAAACTTAATTTGAAAACTGTCCTCATTTTCATCTTCAGTTTTCTCCTTCAAAAAGTCCAACGATGTGGGTTATTCCCAACCTGAAGAATCTCACTCTGGATCTCTCAGACATCAGAAACTACTGACAGGTATGACTTCTGTCTTTTCTTTCTAAAATCCTCGAACACACTGTCTACAATCAATTGTCTCTCTATGTCTCAGAGAAGAATCTCTAAGATCTTAACCAGTCTGGCTTCAAAGCGACACATTCCACAGAGACTGCCCTTCACTGAGACGCTACATGCTGGTACTATAGATCAACCGTACTGTCATCAGTCTTCCTCCTCCTTGGACTTTCAGCAGCGTTTGACATCAACCATAAGACTCTCTTGTCCATCTTGAAATTTGTAGCACAGCATGGCAATGATTTATTTCCTACCTGGAGGGTCGGTCATATCAGGTGACGTGGAGGGATCCACATTCTCCACTGGTGTACTACAAGGCATAGTACTTGGTCCGCTTCTGTTCTCCCACTATACTCAATCTCTTGGTTAACCTTGTAGTCTGTCATCATCTGTCCTTTTGCTCTCACATTGACACCCTCATGGTTATTTCTCATTTACAACATCAGAATGATTTGTCCATTTCTATCCAAACAGACTACTCAGGTGTTTGGTCAGTCTGCTTCTGAGCACCATTCGACATCTGCAACTGATCCAGAATACAGCTGCATGACTTGTTTTCAACCTTCCTAAGTTCTCCCACACCACCCCATTGCTTCGCTCTCTCGATTGGCTTCCTGTAGCTGCCCACGTCAGATTTTAAACACTAATGTTTGCCTACAGTACAAAGCACAAAAATGGACCGGCACCCACCTACTTTAAAGCACTTATCACACCTCACACCGCACCATGCTCCATCCGATCCTCTAGCACTGCTCGACTGGTTCCACCATCTATCAGGGTACAAGGAAAAAAGCATGCATCAAGACTCTTCTCTGTTCTGGCACCTAGGTTGTGGAATGAACTTCCCCTTGATGTCCGAACAGCTGAGTCTTCAAACAAGGTCTAAAGACCTACCTCATCCTGAGGTACTTATGGGCGGCTGTCACTCTGGTGGTAGAGCGGTTAGTCCACTAATCGTAGGGTTGGTGGTTCGATTCCCGGCCCACGTGACTCCACATGCCGAAGTGTCCTTGGGCGAGACACTGAACCCCAAATTGCTCCCGATGGCAAGTTACCGCCTTGCATGGCAGCTCTGCTACCATTGGTGTGTGAGTGTGTGAATGAGATCCAGTGTAAAGAGCTTTGGAAGCGCTAAGGTTAAAAAACGCGCTCTATAAGTGCAGATCATTTACCGCACCTTAATGAAAAAAAGTGTTGTCTGTCTCCTTTTCTTACTATATTTCCTCCCCAACAGAGTTCTTAGACTGATAGTATTCTTAGTCCTTGCCCTATTGAACCAATATCAGGATGTATTTATTGATGGAGACTTCAAAGCACTTCTGTAAGTCACCCTGGATAAGAGCGTCTGCCAAACACCATAAATGTAAATGTTGGATTTTTCTTCAATTGTTTAGGAATAAATACATAAGAAATTGTCCGAACCCTAAATCCACTTCCCACTCTAACCTTGCTCGTTTTACGAGTCAGGAGTTGTGCATGAGTTGTTAAGAAGATGCAAACATGATTATGCAAACTCAAAATCTGTTCTAATATTTCTTCCCCTTAATTAACCTTCAAGAGCTTAAAATGGCCGCGCATGTGTATCTATAATTAATTTATAATGTGTGCTTAAAAATTGATGATAACCGAGTAATGAAAGTTTTCCTTGAGCGATGAATTTATTCTTTCACTAAGTTTGTTGTTACATAAAGCGAAAGAAAAATGAAGGATAATGTTGAAAATGCATTTGAGGAGCATATATATATATATATATATATATATATATATATATATATATATATTTATATAAAAGACATTCCTTTCACCTTACTCTTCAGGGTTTCCCTGTTCTATCCTTTACTGGCACACTGAAAAGCCTGCATGTCATGTGTGCAACTCAGCGGGAGAAGAAATAGGAAGATTGTTCCAAGCAAATCCAGAGACATTCTGTGCTACGGTGGAAGAAATAAGAAATGTCTTTCTCATGCATTCATTAAAGAGTGTCGGATCAAAGCGAGCCATGGAAATGAATAAGTAAAAGTGGTGCTGCATTCTCCTAGTTCCATCTTTTCTTTTCCTCTTGCTTCGTTTTCTTGTTTCCTCACCCTGCCAGGATGGTGTATCACGTTCCAGATCGGTGCAGAGGGTACAAGCATACGGTCTATTTCTCTCTCTCTATCTCTCTCTCTCTCTGCTCATGTTGTCAGGGCGTCCCCATACTCTGGTACTCTGGTTCCTGTTCAGCATGCCTCTGTTTCCTCTTTGTCTCTTTGGGCGTAGTGAAGCCTCTTGCCCTCTTATCATTCCACCGGCTTCTCACACTAGTTCGACCTCAGTGCTCCTTCTCTTCCCCCATCTCTCTCTCTCTCTCTCTCTCTCTCTCTCTCTATCTCTCTCTCTCTCTTTCTTCTGTCAATAGAGGATTCTGTAGAGTCCTCTTATGTCAAGAGTGGCTGTCCTCAGCATGGCGAGCTCTTTGTCCTCTGACACTCCACCCAATTTTCTAACCACTTGAACATTTTCAACATCCTTTCAACATTTTTACAGCTTTCCCGTTGTTTAGCTCAAACGCATCTTGCTTTTGTCAGCACAAGCGGAGTTTTATCGTCTTTTCTGAAAAGGTGTTCTGATGATCTGTTTAGCTGCAAGCGGAAGAAATTGGAAACACATGCAGTTATTGAAGAAACAGTATTTTTTTTTTATATTTTTAGATTTCTTCTTCTACTTTTATATTAAATCTAAAACCTTTAAGGTTGGTTTTTTATTTTATTTTATTTATTTATTTTTTGGTAGGACATTTAGATTTAAAGGTTCCCTGTAGACGTCTGCAGAGGGTTTCCTGTTTCAGGTCCAAGCAGAACTCCTTAAAGGTACATATGATAAGGTTAGTCTTTTTTTTATTTATATAATCGGGTCTCTAATGGCTGGATGGGTTCGACATTTGAATTATTCTGGCCCGTGTTCATGAAGCTCTGCCCTCAGGATCTACAGTGGTCCTGGTGTAGAGTGTCTATAAAATGACTGACAGGAGGTGCATCCAAATGCCTACAAGGATTCCGTACCACAAGTCCATTTTCCAAACAGGTTTTCTTGGTGACTTCATACACTTTATCTACGGCCACGATTTAATCCATTGTTTGTTTTTTTTTTTTGTTTTTTTAAATCCTGTTCTACATACAGGTATCTTCCAGGTTATTTGTACATTTAAGATTTAAAAATTCATTTTAAAAATTCTATTATACTTTTACGTATGCAAAGAATCCTTATAGAAGCACATTTTCAAAGAATATAATTGCAGAAAAATCTTTTTTACTTTACCATGAACATAGATATATAAAGAAAAAAAAAACATAACAGGTTCTGACACACTTAAACTGCTGGGGATCCTCTCGCCCTCAGGACCTGCTGGATTCATCCCGATACTCTACATCTACACTTGTGATTCACCTTCTGCCGCTGTGTTTACACCCCAGACTCCCTTTCTCTTTCCCTTCTTCAGAGGATTTTTCTTTTTTTTTACCTGGATACTGCAGATGTATACCTTGCCACTGCTACCTCTGGTTTGTTCCTTAGTGATCAAAATGGACTTATTTTCTCAATCTGGGAACAAACTAAATTCATATGAGTGTTTTCGTGCTCCTGAGTGTGTGTGCGTGTGCGTGTGTGTGTGTGTGTGTGTGTGTGTGTAATTTTTCACATAAGACTAATTCATGTAAACTTCAACTTGATTGACTTCAAATCATATAATTTGCGTAGATTACCGCACTTTTATATCTGGAATATATGTTCGAGTTTAAATAGCTTATTTTTACATTATGTTTACAGCATTTAGCAGACGACCCTCTCCAGAGTGACCTAAAGAAGCGCTTTGGAGTCTCACTCAAAACACATCCTCATGCTAGTTCACGAGGACAGGGACCAATCAAAACCTCTCATTCCCTATTACTATACTCTTAATAAGTTAAACGTAGAGCCTTAAAGACTTCTTCAGTCTGTTCATCTGGGGGAACCTATGGTTTCTCGTTTCTGTGACCTACGGGTGTTAAATAATTAATTTGAATTTACAATAAAAGTATTCTTATCACCAGGGGACTACATCTTCAGAAAAAAACTTGTACTAAACTATGTGGAAAAAAAAGAGGTGAAGAATAGAATTCTAAACAGCTTAGTCTGTCCATCTGGGGGAAGCCTACCCTTCAACTGAGGCAGTCCTTTTCAGAGTAGAAAACCATTCAGAAGCCACAAACCTTTAACCTCCAAAGAACCCTTGAGGAACCGGGTTACTTGAGGAACAGGGTTAGTTTTTCGCAATTTCTATCAATACTGAAAAATGAAAACCTAGCAAATGTTTTCAAAAAAAGATGTTTATATTCCAGTTGTCTGTCAAAAAAGTTAATTCCCCATCACTCCACTTTTAGAGGAACAGGTTAAATCCTTAAAGCATCCTTCGATCTGTCCATCTGACTAAACCCAACCCTACAACACAGGGCTTTTAAAGTAGAAGTCCATTCGGAAGCCACGAACCCTTGACTGTCTAAGAACCCTCGAGGAATCATTTTCCTAAGAATGTGTCTATAGTGGTGCATATTTAACCATGGTCTTAGAGAAAAGATACATTTTGGAAGTGATATAGTGACAGGATAAAATAAGATTGTCTTTTTCCTCCATTTGCATTTATACATATTGTATAATCTTATGTCTATTCTCTCATCACCTATTAATACAATCTTAACAGCTTCAACCTAGAGCCCTAAAGACTTCTTCAGTCTGTCTATTTGAGCAAACCCAACCCTAAAACACAGGGCTTCCCTTTGAGAGGGGTTTGAATCAGAAGCGCATTAGGAAGCCAAGAACCTTTTAAATATTCAAAGAACTCTTGAGGAACCAACACAAAAGCATATACTTACAGTGGTGCAAGCATAGCCTTGGTCTTGGACCAAATAAATGGCATTTTGGATGTGATATCTACAGGTTTCGGGGGAGAATTTGTTTCTTTTTTCCATTTGTATCAGTATTTTATTGAATTTTTTTTTAAAAAAAAACAACAACAATGTAGCAAATATTTTCTAAACGATTTTTTCTTCCAGCTAAAGCAAAGACGGAACTATACGCGGAACAATGTCTAATGTAAATCAGAAAAGTACACCCAATCCACATAGTCTACTTCCAAACACACACAGTGGTTCGTTGTTTCTATGACCTATGGGTTATAATTAATTTTAATTCACAATAAAAGTCTTATCATCAGGGGACTACATCTTCAGAGGGTTAAAGAATAGAGAGATCTCTGAAAGCCAGTCGGACTCCTGGGTCTTGGTATTGACCAACCTTCCAGACAAGCCTATAGTTTATAGTTTACCCTTTACCTCCCTCTCTCACATGGGCATTTATCTTTCCCTGTATGCTCTAAGGACATTCACTTCAAGCACAGGATATCCCCACAAAACGGCTTATAACTTTAACATTAACATTCCAGCAAGTCGGAAGACTTCCACTAGCGTGCCGTTTGAGCTGTTCCTCCATCTGCATATATTAAGAAGTTCATAATCCAACGTAACTGCATAGAGAGAGAGAGAGCTCGCGGGACTCGGTTTACGTTTTACTATTGACGTATTTTACACAGCCGCAAGTAGAGTCGATATAATCTCTCTTCATTTCTCCATATCTCACTGTGCAAACTCATTGAGACAACGGGAGTCTTTTCATCTACTGTACCAGGACTTTTCATTTCCCTCCATGTCAACAGGGGGAAAGCATTTTCCTGGGTGTATACACAATAAAACTTCAATCATGTTGGACTGAAGAGATCAATACATAAATCCTTTCTGCTAGCAGAGCGGAATGAGTGTCACTCATCTGCAGGTTGCTGTTTTACATTTTCAAAATAAATGGTAATTAACACGACCAATTTTTAAGAAAATAAAAAAAGTTACGGCAAGAGGGAGGGCCTAGGTTAAGGGTTGTCATTTTTATTTTAAGATCACTCATCAAACGAAACCTGTCACAGATTCACTAATGCCACCAAAATGCTTTTGTTTATATTATGGTCATGATCCTTTCGGTATCCGCCCTGTCTCCGCCCCTTTGTTATCATTGGTTTATTTTCCTAATGTTTGCACCTGTTCTTTGTTAGGGTTTGTCTGTGTATACCCTGCCATTTCTCTTCTTCTGAACTATTATCATGCATTTTAAAAAAAATAACTTTAAGTTGTCCTGTTTGTTTATATTCTGTGGATTATCCTAATATTTCCTACTTGTGTAATTATCCCTGCTACAGACATCGAATACAACAAATATAAGCACGCACTCTGTCGCCCTTCCACTCTTCAATGTTCTTGGTAACACTTTATTTGAGGGCGGTATATATATATATATATATATATATATATATATATATATATATATATATATATATATATATATATGGCAACCTGGTATCATAAAACTATTATATATTATACGAAAAAGCTATTATACATTCATAATAGTTTTACAAGGTTCTAAATGGGAAGCATAGGTAGTTCACGACCATGAAAAGAACAAGTCTCTGTTAATAAATGTGAGAAGATGAAATGACTTTCTTCGGTTCATAACCTTTATGTTTTTCTCCCCCCCCCAAATTTGATTCCAGTTTATCAGAGCTCTGTAGTTGATTTGATGGATTTGTACTTAACATCAAATTTCCTGGTACTTGAATATCTGGAGAAAAAAAAAAAAAGGTGTATTATAAAAAGTGTACTGGCTGTAAGTTCCAATTTTGTCCTTGTTTATTGATCATTTCCTGAAGTAAACAGCCAAATATTTGACAGCACTGAAGATTAACTTAACATTGCAGACTGTTTAAAATCAGATTGCACAACAATTTGTGTATCCTAAAGGTGATCCTTCATGTAAGGACTTAATTTACAACAGGCGCTCTGAGATTAGAGTCGCTCTGTTCCTATGGCTGAAATTATGTTCTATTACGTATAAAAGACTTATCTGGTAGTGCACAGATACAGGGCTGATGAAATCTTAATACATGCGATTTTTGAGTTGTGAATTTTTAATAAAATAATGCCAACGTTATTGTTAATTTGATGCGCTCTCCTGTAAAGCAAAATGTGTCTATATGCGTTGAAGGATATATTAGATCTTACAGTTCACTTCACGTTAATTCATAATAAGAAATTCGGTCCTTGAGATGAGCAACGTCTCGTGTTTAAGATTTGTCTCTTCCGATGTCCTCTGTGTGGAAAAAAACAACCCTTTACATGGACTTTAAAGGGATATTATTAATTATTTAATAGTGTCATATTTATGTATTTCATTTAAATGACATGACATCATTTTTGAGTGTATTTACAGCAGAAAACATACCATTTAGCATGACATGTTGTGGATACATCTGACACATTGTGCTGGGCTTATTATTGAGCTTAAGTTCAAGGTGAGAACTGCACAGAAATGAGACTCTGTTTTACTCAAACATTTGTAACCTTTGTGTATCTTATCTGTAGTTATGTCTGAGACTTGAATACTGATGTGAGCAAATTTGGGAATTAATCCACACTTTGTGCACCTAACTCCGCTCCCTTAGTGAACATGTAATCATTTTAGATTCTGCCTTACTGTTAGTTATTCCTGGATATCATTCATATTTATTTCTTGTTTCAAGTCACCGCTAAGCAGTTGGAATGAACTGAATAAATTGAATGCTCACCCAACATGATCCGTGCACTCCAGGTGCACAGAGCCATGTAATGCATATGCATGTAGATAATTAGCATGAAGGTATCAGTCAAATTGATCTATTCACTGTAAAGGACAAATTAATGTTCAATGAAGGCTAGTTTTGGACATTGCTCAAAAGCACCAACTGGCATCTTTAAAACATGCATAAGTTTTAGACTCTCCTGTAAATTTGATAAGGAACTGAAGGTCATTCTCGCTGGAGCTAATTACTCCGTAGCCATTAGGCAAGACCTCATGTTCAGTGTTGAAATAGGATTTTAATTGGCTTGACTTTAATCGTCAGACTTTAATAGAGTCCAATCAAGAGAGAGAAAGTAGTGTAAAGATTCTTGATTCTTCAGTAGCGTATAGCCGTAGGGTGTTTCTCAGCACCACTGGGAAGATTCACACTGCGAGTTCCTTCATTGTTAAATAAATAAATAAATAAATAAATAAATAAAAAAAGAGGATAGCTCTGAAATTTCTAGGTAAAATAAATAGATTAAAAATGTGAAGAAATTTGCATTCATTGCTTTTCTTACAATCGTATTTTTTAAAATTCACCTCTTATTAAAATTGATCGGAATTTTGCATGATCTTTCAATTATCTACAAATGGTTGGTCATTAGCAAAGCTACAGCCAGCAAAACCTGAATGTATTCCCAATAATCTGCATCCACATTCCCAATTACCCACATTCACAATCATCTGTATCCAGATCCCCAGTCCCAACTTTTCCACATGTCCAATCATTTACATTCACAATCCCAATCATCTGCATCCAGGTCATCCTCCTCATCAATCGCAGTCATACACTCCTAATTTACGAATCATCCATATCCACAATTCCACATCCATAATCCCAATCATTCACATTCACAATCCCAGTCATCCACAATCCCAATCATCCACATTCCCAATCGTCCACATCCATAATCCCAGTCATTCACATTCACAATCCTAGTCATCCACAATGCCAATCATCCACATTCCCAGTCGTCCACATCCATAATCCCAATCATCCACATTCCAAATCGTCCACATCCACAATGCCAATCATCCACATTCCCAATCGTCCACATCCACAATGCCAATCATCCACATTCCCAATCGTCCACATCCACAATGCCAATCATCCACATTCCCAATCGTCCACATCCACAATGCCAATCATCCACATTTCCAGTCACCCTCATTCACATTTTCAATCATCCACAATCCTAATCATCCACAATCCCAATCACTGACAGTCCCAGTCATCCACATTCACATTTTCAATCATCCCCAATCCAAATCATCCCCATCCCAAATCATCCATCTTCACAATCCCAATCATCCCCATTCCCAGTCTTCCACATTCACATTTTCAGTAATCCACAATCCCAATCATCCACAATCCAAATCATCCACATACCCAATCATCCACTTACCCAAATCTTCCACATTCACAATCCCAATCATTGACACTCCCAGTCATCCACATTCACATTTTCAATCATCCACAATCCCAATCATCCACATTGACATTTTTTTCAATCATCTACATTCCCAATCATCCACACCATTGACCATCCACATCCCCAATCATTTGATTTCCAAACATCCACATTCTTATGAATTCATTCTAATTGAGAAGCTTGAATTGGACCACTGAAGATTAAAACTCATAGCTGAAATGTTGAGAAAGACACAGATCTGTTTAAACAGATTGCAGTTAAAGCCTCTGTACCGTGATGCTAATTACACCCAAAGTCGCCAGCTGGTTTCATAACCTTTGTTTGCAAGTATCATGCTCTAGGTCTTTTTTAATTTACGTGTCCTTCATTCCCTTGTGAATTTCAATAAGGCTGTTTTCCTAACTGACAGCTGGACTGAATCATCACCAGTGATCATATTGGACTCCTCCATATGAGTATGAGCTCATATCACATGTCACAGTCCAGAAACCCAACTTGCCTATTTATACAGTAATTGACATGAATGTGACATGCAGGAACATTAGGATACATAAATACCATTTATTGAGACACTAATCATCGTGTCCTGACCCTAAAAATATCTAGCCACTGTAGGTGTAAAAGGCTGGAAAGAGCTTTATTTCTAAATGGCCAGTGCTGAGCTACTGAAGTATTGAATAATACAGTTAGTGTAGGCAGCTGGTTGTGATATTAAATGGGAGACTAAAATCTAATATCTATTATTAACTTGACTATTAGGGTTGAACGATGCATTATATCACAAGGTGAAGCATTTGTACTGTATGATTAAAAATGATATATATTAATAAAAAAAATGATATAAACTCCAACCACATGTCCCTTGGTTGTTTGAGTTTTTAATGGAATTGAGTTATTCATAAATGCATGCCCTAACATGCAGAAGAGAGTTCCTCGGGTCAGGACACAGATTGAACTCGAACTTGAGCCTGATCTCATAGGAAATGATTTACGAATGTAAATTCATACAAATGAAGCTGTAATACAAGCTATGAACACTAACTTTATCTGTAATGCTATTCCTGAGCATAAACTCCATAACTTTTCATATATTCATGCAAATTGTTACAGATAGTTTAGTGTGAGACCATGTTGGGTGACCTACACCTGAAGAAAACACTTTTTTTTTAAAGGCAAGGTACTGTACCAACATGGTCATAATGTCACTAGTTATATCTGTTTAGTGCTCCAGATATCTGCATTCATAATTAAGGTCTCCATGAAATCAAAATCGTTTTGTGACTTTTAGATTGAATATGTTAGCCTTAAGGTTATCTATAACCTAGTTATATATAACCTATAACCTAGAGCTAGTGTGCTCCAAGAGAATGACAAAAATTTAGAAGCTATATGCATTCAAAATGTAAAAACATTTTTGATGACATAATTCTGCACTTCAGCTTCTCATTAGGTTCTCTGTCCAGTCAAATGCTATCTAGAATCGGAAGTGTCCCACCCCCATTATACAAATCCATGGTACTCACTGTCAAGTACGATTTAGTCTGGGCTGTGAGGTAAGCTAAATGCTATTGGCTATTTAAAAAGGTGGAAGAGCCACTCGATATGTCCCGCCTTGACTTCCTGTTTCAGTGGAAGGCACTTCAAACTCTAGGCACTTCACACGGACTTTAAACCTGAAGTGGATGTGGCCTAACCTGGAACGGGGTTCCTGTTCATTCCACAAGTAACAAAAGTTAAAGTTAAGGTTGGGAGTTGTGTTTGCACCTTCTTATGATTTCATTCAGAATGAATGTAATTAATTCTTGCTTCTTATGAATCGTGTGAATTTCTATTGAGAGCAGGAACTAAATGGTCTGCACTTATATAGCGATTTTCTAACCTTAGCGGTTCTCATTCACACCAATGGTAGCAGAGCTGCCACGCAAGGCGCTAACTTGCCATCAGGAGCAACTTGGGGTTCCGAGGACACTTTGACATGTGGAGTCACGTGGACCGGGAATCAAACCGCCAACTCTATGATTAGTGCACAACCTGCTCTACCACCTGAGCCACAGCCACCCAGATGAACTGGTTTGACAAAAGATGCATCACAGGAGAGCAAATACTGTATGCTAATCTGGAACAATCATCTCTGAGCTGAGGTGGATACTCTGTGATACACTACATATCACCTACAACACCTGACAGCTTTGCCCCAGTGATTTCACACCAATTCACACCCTCAGACGCTGATATCATGGTTCTCCCATAAGGTCACAGGTGTGAATTACACAGTGTTGAAATTCCCACAATTCACAAAGACTCTCAGATGAGTAGTGAGCATCTTCATGATTAGATAACTGGATAAGTCCAGTTGTTAAAGACAATAATGAGACAATTTACAAAAAAATAAAAAAAAATAAAGACCTGGGCAGTATTCGGGGGATGACTCAGGAAACTCTGCGGGAGAAACCAAAAGGGGTGAAAGGATTTAAGTGTGGGTTTATTGAGACAGGACAAGTGAGGAAGTATTGAAATCCAAAATATGTTTCAAATACTTAACTACAAAAACCATTTGACAAGTCCAAAAAGGGGAGATGAAAAGTCTAAGATCCACAAAACCAAAAACAGAATAACAAATATCAGCGCTAAGGAAACACTCGGCCGTGACAGCTAGGGTTCGGGGAAGACTTTGTAATGTCAGAGACCGCGTCAAGGTCGCGCCCTTATCGAGTTTTTATTTATTTTTTTTGCAGACAGAAAGCCAGTGTTTCATTGTCACACAATCTTTGTCTAAGCAGCAAAAATATTTGGCACTCAGACACCAATTTCAATGAATAGTTGATGTTCACCAAGACTCGTTTAAAAATAAAAAAAAAAACCCCAACAATTACAGACTAAACAAAATTCTCCATTCCCTGTTCCCTGAGGTCCTGTCCACACGTATATAGATATTTTCGCAAACAGTTTTGAAAATATGTTTTTTTCTTTCTTTCTTTGCATTTTTGTCTCAAACGAAACCAGCTTTTTTTTGGGTCATCTAAAAAAGAAGCTGGATGAAACGATCTTCAGGATATTTTCACTGCTTTTCTATGGATGCGATTTATTATTATTATTATTATTATTATTATTATTATTATTATTATTATTATTTAAATCTGATATTACTGGGTGAAACTGGGTGTGCATGCCCATTGCATTGCACGTTTTGGATGTGTTATGAATGTGCTAGGCCTCCATTTATCATGGGTGCTGGATAGACTGGTACTTTGCCTTCTGTAATTTCTTATTTGATAACATATTTACAATGTAATTTCACTTTGTTTTGTATGGAGGAACCAGAACATGATGCTGTTCTGCTCAATTCACCGCTCCTCTACTAGAAACTACAAAACACCGCAAACAAAGATTTTTAAAAAGACTCAAGTTCCACCTCATCATCAGACCACATGAATCCTTCTGTTTGGTAATTTTTTTGTTTTTGTTTTTAGAACGTTTTTTTTTTTTCCAGCCACGACCCTGACGAAGATGAAGCAGTTATTAAAGATTAATAAATGAACGAATGAATGAACTCTTGGAATGAGATTAACAGCTTTTATTGGTAGGAATGAAGTGTAAGTAGGTTTGGTCTTGGCGGACTAGAGCTGCTGAGTGAATATGAATACTTGCTGTGTGAGTCATGCTCAGACAGAGATACGGAGGTGGAGAAGGTTGATAGGCTGCTGCACCGGTGTCGAGGGAACCAATCGGCATGAAGATAGCCTTTCACGGCTGACCTAGACATGAATGGATGGATGAACGGATGAATGAAGTCTTCTTTACTGCACAATCCACATCTTTTAACATTATTCTCAAGTTGTGTGACATAACAGTTTATGAAATCCCGTTTTCATTTGGACGGAGATACTTTCAAAAATGCCGTTTGTATGGATAATCTTTTTTTTTTTCGAAAATGGAAAGATTAAAGCTACATTTTAGAAAATATTCATATTCGCATGTACGGGACATTCGGTATTTCCGCAATACATGATTCAGGAGGAAATTAAGAATGAAATATAAGTCGGTTCTGTCCCAGTAAGTGCCGATGAACGCTGACTTTGATAAGTAGCCATTATTAGGCTCGTAAAATATATCCGTGAATCATTATTGCAGTTTTGTCCTTTTGCGATACTCGTATCACAGATGGGACGCAAGATAAAAATGAGTCTTCTGTTTAATCACAAACCAGTTTAATGGGTCCTCTGAGCATCCTGATGCTCCAGATGAGTGTCTCTGAAATTTCTGATGATGAATAACATCATTTACACACTAAAATAAAGGTAAATTACTTTGAGACCAATCAGACAGGTCGATCTTTTATTCGTGTACATCAGAAATTCACCAGTGATGTTTTACTATAATGAAAGACATATGGTGATGGCAGTGTGTACCACTCTAACTGAAATATAGCGTTTTCTTATATCATGCTGCCGGGTGTACTGGATCCCTGAGCCTCGTGAGATGGCCTGGCATCCAGGAAATAATGATTTACTTGATGAAGTTATAGTATTAGGAGAGGTTTGTTTACAATCGTATTTTTTCTCAAAAGCACCTCAGCTACACATCGACGGGCGTGGTGTGCTGACGCTGCATGTTTAATATTTTCCCAAACGCGATTTGAGGATTGAAATAACGTGGTTCATTTGCAGAGCATGTGCAGAGCTTGCTTCAGGTTCTTGACTCATAAATGCAAAGTTCAATATTTCCTTGCATCCTCCCACTGAGTGTTAATTAGATGTGGGGAATGAGAAATAATTAAAGTTAAAATATACATGGAACAGGTTTAATGAGCCAGTTTTTTTTTTTTTTTTTCCAAGCGAGTAATCATTTTAATTGGATTTTGAGCACGTTGGTCACACAAAGCAAGTCTGACATCAAAAATGGTACATGCTGTTCTGACTTCTTTACTGATGCCTGCCAGCTGATTCTTCTTCTTTTTTTTTTCACTCTCTCTCTCTTTTTTAAAAAAATTTGGATGTCAGTAGACATTTCAGTCGTTCGCCAAGAAATCATCAGGAACAGGGTACGGGGTCGGCATGACAAAACCAGCCCAAAAACCAATCCAATCCAAATAGCCCAATAGCAAAATCCAATCCAATTCTGGACAAATATCATAAAGGAAATATATGATGATATTAGACTTTAAATTAAGGGTGTTTTCAGACCTGTAGATGTGCTTTGTTCCAGCATGACGGTTCTCCTGTGCACAAAGCGAGCTCCTTCCTTTGGATGTTCAACAAGCACACGAATGTCATGCTCAGGTGTCCATATACTTTTGGTCATATTACCCCTTTGATGCTGGATGTATGGGACATCCCGTATAATAAGTAACAGATATAGTATATTATAATATGTGTGCACAATATTTTAAAAAAGAATTAACGCCGCAATAATCTAGTTTTCAACCATCTTGTTTTCTTCTCGGGTTTCCTCCCACCTCCCACAACCCTGCCAGACGGACTTGCAATGCTAACTTGCCCCTAGGTGTGAATTCCTCCCTCAGGCCCTTTGATAGGCTCCAGATCCACCTCCATCCTGACCAGGCTAAAGCTGTAAATAAATGAATAAATGTCTTGAGGTTAACTTCGAGCAAACTAGTTAACATTAAATTAAAAACAACATCATGTTGTGGACATTCTGTTTTAAATGTAATATTTCTGAATTCAAATCCTCTTGGTACGTTTTTCTTCCCCGCTGAAATTCCTCCGGCTGTGGCGTAGTCGTACGAAGGGCTGTATGTGTTATAACAGAAACTGTGACTGTGCATCGTGTTAAGATGTCGGTTGGAGCATTGCAGGAGAAACTCCGGTTTAAGAGATTTAATCAGCGCTTGTTTGGTCCGATTAAATTCCAGCTGCTCAGCCAGTCTCGTATTTGACTCAAGCACCAGTGGGCAATTTATTTTGCGTAAATGTGAACCTTATCAACCGGTGGCTTATAGGTGTTCTGGAAAACAGTTTCTTGTGTGTAGTCGAGTGCTCTGGCCTTACACACTTCTACTTTCGAGAGAGCAAGCTTTGAAATACATTTCAGAGACATTTTTTAAAAAAATTCCAGGTGGAATTCTATATATATATATATATATATATATATATATATATATATATATATATATATATATATATATATATATATATATATATATATATATATTTTACCATAATATTTAACTTGTAACTGGTTTAATGGTTGTAATTTTTGTACAGTTAATAGATCTTACACTTGCTATATAATGAAACCTTTCCTAAATAGCCTTGTGTTGAATGACATTTTGCACCTATGTGTGTAATAACACATTTATAAGCACCGAATAACAGTTATAGTGCAGTCAGAGTGCACATGCAATCACACAACATATCATAAAACATTTTCTAAATAGACTTGTAAAAAAAAATTACTTTTGTAGAATGGTATCGGATGTTTCTTTTTGTACCGATGTATGTAATGTAATGTAATGTATGTTGGGGCAGTGGTGGTTTGGTGATTAAGACCACTGATTGGAAGGTCGGGGGTTCAAGCCCCAGCACTGCCAAGCTGCCACTGTTGGGCTCTTGAGCAAGGCCCTTAACCCTCTCTGCTCCAGGGGCACTGTATCATGCCTGACCCTGCACTCTGACCCCAACTTCCTAACATGCTGGGGTATGCGAAGAAAACAAATTTCACTGTACATATGTATATGTGACCCATAAAGACTCATTATTATTAATAACACCTTTATAAGCACTGAATAGCATTTTAATAGTAAACACATGAGTATATTTCTGAAATCTTAAGCGGTCACAAAATGTTTAGTGTACAAATAGCCTTGTATTGAATGTTACTTTTCATAGCAATAGGCATGTAATAACACATTTATCAGCTCATTCATGTAAGTACATTTGTTTATTAATGATGTTTATAAATTGCAGTGGTAAAAGAGGAATAAAACACTTCCTGTAAGAGTAAGTCACTTCATCGCACTACCTCGTCATTAGCAAACATAAGTAATGTTTACAAAGTAAGTTAACATATTGACATTTGTTAAAAATGTTAAGTAAACACGTTTATTCAATCCATGATTAAAAATTCACATTCAGCAAAAAAAAGAAAAGATTACAGCATTTAAAAAAATAAATATATATATTTATATACACACATACATATACACACATACATATACATACATACATACATATATTTTATATATATATATATATATATATATATATATATATATATATATATATATATATATATATATATATACACACACACACAATACATTTTTTATTTTTTTGTGTTAAATAAAGTCAACCTTAATGCAACCTTGGTTATTAGTTTTCAACTTTCAGACTGAGCTCAAGCTGAGATGTCAAAATCCACTGCTTTCACTCAAATCTTCACTCACATCAAGTCATCGAGCGAGTCATGTTCCAAAAATGAGTTTTCAAACACCTATAAGCCAAAATTTAATTTTTTAAATAAGAGGAGAAAATCTCCCAGCTCTTTTCTGGCTCATCTTCTGGCTTTTGTGTGTTTATGTCTATAATAGAATTTTTTGCCACAGAACTGCTTTGACCTGGAGGGTTTTCTACAGCGAAATCCTTGACCACTATATTCTCTTATATATATATATAAACACAAGAGCGCAAGAGCATTCAATGTCCATCTCGAAATAAACAGGATCAGACGGTGCTTCTGTATAAGAAGAAAAAAAATACCTCAGAGGTGTTTTATTATCAGTGAAACTGGACTTTTGTGGGGGGAAAAAAGGAGCAACGGACAGATAGAGACCACTGAAGCAGAACATATACAAGATTTATTAAATCTACACAGCTTGGGAATATAGAGAAGCTTCCTCACTTAACATCAGTTTTATATGTGTGTATGAATGAATGAATGAGAGGATTGAGGATTGAGGATACACAGGTCCTTTCTATATGGAAGACTTCTTCTTGTTTTAGTGCAGGATGTAAACCTATCGTAAACACGCTTCTATTAATTGATGCAAAAACGAGGACCCACAAATACAAAATGGATCATTTTAATTAAATAAACAATGGGTAAAAATAAAATACATGGAGAAAAAAAATCTATCAAAATATGCCTTGCTTTAAAATAAAATAATAATAATAATAATAAAAAGACGTGAGAAGTCAGGTGAACCTCAACATTTAAGCAAGAGATGTACATGTACATTTAGTGTGTACTCACTGTTATGAACATGCAGAACTGTCATACAGGTACAGTGCCCTCCACTAATATTGGCACCCTTGGTAAATATGAGCAAAGAAGGCTGTGAAAAATTGTCTTTATTGTTTAACCTTTTGATCTTTTGTTTAAAAAAAAAAATCACAAAAAATACACTCTCATGGATATCAAACAATTGCAAACACAACACGGGTGTCTGATAAATATAGGTGTGCAACAATTATTGGCACCCCATGAATTCAGATGAGAAAAATATATTTGAAGTATATTCCCATTGATATTTAAAAAAATTTTAGGAACAGGAAATTGTTCAACCATGAATTCCTGTTGCACAGGGGTACAAATATGAGGAAACACATAGGCCAAATTCCCTTAGTCATTCATAACGATGGGTAAGAGCGAGGAATATAGCTGTGATGTGCGGCAAAAGGTTGTTGAGCTTCACAAAATGGGAAGTGTCTAGAAGAAAATAGCAGAAGCATTGAAAATGTCCATTTCCACCATCAGGGCAATAATTAAGAAGTTCCAGTCAACTGGAAATGTTATGAATCGACCTGGAATTGGACGTGCGCCTATATCGTCTCAACGCACTGTGAAGAGGACGGTTCGAGTGGACAAAAAATCTCCAAGGATCACAGCTGGAGAACTGCAGAAGTTAGACGCGTCTTGGGGTCAGAAAGTCTCCAAAACTACAATCTGAAGTCACCTACATCACCACAAGCTGTTTGGAAGGGTTTCAAGAAAAACGCCTCTACTCTCATCCAAAAACAAACTCGAGCGTCTTCAGTGTGCAGACACTACTGGAACTTCAAATGGGATCGGGTTCTACGGTCAGATGAAGCCAGAATAGAGCTTTTTGGTAATAAACAGCAGAGGTGGTTTTGGAGCACACAGAGAGGCAGCCATATGGAAAAGTACCTCATGCCCACGGTTAAATATGGAGGTGGATCTTTTATTTTTTAGGGCTGTTTTTCTGCCCGAGGACCTGGACATTTTGTTAGGATACATGGCGTCATCGACTAATATCAACAGATATTAAATGAAAACCTGACTGTCTCTGCCAGAAAGCTTCAAATGGGCCGTGGTTGGATCTTCCAGCAGGACAATGATCCAAAACATCTATCAAAATCAACACAAAAATGGTTTACTGACCACAAAATCAAGGTCCTACCATGACCATCCCAGTCCCCTGACCTGAACCCCATAGAAAACCTGTGGGGTGAACTGAAGAGGAGAGTCCACCAGCGTGGACCTCGAAATGTGAAGGATCTGGAGAGATTCTGTACGGAGGAACGGTCTCAGATCCCTCGCCATGTATTCTCCAACCTCATCAGGCGTCATAATAGAAGACTCAGAGCTGTTATCATGGCAAAGGGACGTAGCACAAAGTATTGACTAAAAAGTTGCTAATAATTGTTGCACACCTATATTTAATATTTATACCCATAAACAGAGCCCTTCTAATATGATGTTACGTCTACAGCAGCATCCAGGAGGTTTTCCACCATGTTAACGTCCACAGTATCATCCAAAAATGAGTCACGGCAGTAAATGAGACCACAACAGAATTAATTATAAACTAAATTTCGCTTTAGATGACAACATACCATAGCTAACTCCAGGAGGGATGCCTGCTGGGGTGGGATTAGAAAATGTCCCACACACACACACACACACAAACACAAACACACAAGCACTTCTACACTTCGTTAAAGTGTAAAGAATAACAAGCTTCAAAGTAAAAATTAATCCATAAATAAATTAGCATTCTTATCAGATTGCGGCTTTTTCCTCTTTAGGAAGTCTTCATATACTTTGAAAGGCATCTATTAAAGCTGAGTGCACCTCACAGAAGAAAAATGGCATCAATGAAGTGGAACAAAATTAAAAGAGAGAAGAGGGCAGAACATTGAACTGTCCCGTTAATGGTGGCAAATTGCTCTTTATCTATTATAAAAGCTTATCTCGGCGTTACCAGATTCCCTGTCCAATAGACTAGCAGTTATAGGACTGATGAGGTGTTTTAATACCGTACACATGCAGACAACCCCCTCCCGACCTGTGGGTTAATTATCCAGGGAAGCTCTAATAAACTATCTCATTACAGCAATTAGCTGCCACTGTACAGGCCAGTTCCCATGAATGATGGAGGCTCCATCATCGATTTCCTCCTGCTTGGTCCCCATTTTGTGATAAGGTCAGATAGAAAGTGCAGCGAGGTCAGGCTGGTTTTGTGGGAATAAAAATGAGGTCTTAATTTGCATAACACCTTGTTAGACACTGTGTTTTGCTGTTTTTACAATTATTCGGATAAAGTTTGCTACAAAATAGAATTCCATCTTTATTTAATGGTCATTCCGAAACACTACAATGTAACAAGATTATAGCCTAAAAATAACAGCAGTTGAGATACCGTTAATTTTAGGAAATTATTTGGATTTAGTGTAGGTCTTACTTTAAAATTCTGTAAAGAACCTTGATGAAAAAGTTGATGAAAAACTACAGCCATTTTCGTCAGCTAAAACCGAACAGTTTTAATCAATGAAAACTAAACTTTCTAAAGAACAAATGCAAAACATATGGGTTTCGCATGTAACCCTGTTTCCCGAGAAGGGAACTCAATGTTGTGTGAGCTCCATGTTTCCCACAGCGTGGAGTTCACACAACGTTAAGTTTCCTTTAGAAGGGAATATCTAATTCAGTCTTAGTGGATCTGGAGCCTATTCTGAGAACAGTGGGCATGGGGTGGGAATGCACTCTGGATGGAATGCCAGTCCCTTAAAGGACAGTATGCACACTCATTCACAGCTAGGAGCAATTTAGAGTAGTTAATGTGCCTAATAGCATGCATTGGGATGTGGGAGGAAACTGGAGAACCCAGAGGAAACTCACACGGGCATGGAAAGAGCATGCAGAACACCACACAGACCGTAACCTGAGCTCAGGATTGAACCCTGGAGGTGTGAGTCAGCAAAACTACCTGCTGCAATGAGTCTTGCTGCAGAACCAAAAGTCCAGTGGTGGAGCTAAACCGGGTCCAACTCCTCCTATACCCCTACCCCTAAACTTAAACCCCGACCTCTAACTCTAACCCAGAATATGCTCTACAATGCAGAACAGCATCCTTAACAACACACCTTTCCAGCCAGAAACACACCGAGTTATCTCCAACCCCTAGCGTGATGCCACCCAGGTGGGAGGAGTTGGATCAGGTCTGACACCAAAGCAGGAAAAACAGCCATCACAAGACCTAAGAACAGAAAATGTTGACCTTTTAAGGCATTGCTCCACTGTTGGAAAGTTGGATTATAGACTTTCTCTCATATCTGTCTCATCCTAACACCTTTTTTTGTCAGAGTATAATTGTAGTAGTCTTCAATCTGCATTACATTCACATAATTTATACATTTATTGATTGCGTTCAACAACAGACCCTAGACATACATCCATTATAACTAAGGGTAGTGGTTAAAACGTGTTGAAATTGTTGTCTGTAATCAAACATACCTTACAGATACAGTAGATGCTAGTGTATTACTTTAACTGGATATTTGTGCAATTGTTACAGAGGGCAGAAAGCAAACTATAACTTATTGGATGTTACTATTTCTTATGACATAATCAGGGCATGTACTTTCACTCTATTTATGAACGTCAAGGTTTTCTCACTTTCAGCTCCTATATATATATGTGCCATAGATGACATTTTTTTAAGCTAAAAATAATTCCCCCTTGTGGTATTTAGAGCCACATTGTAATATAGCAGCGGTGAAATACGCAATGTCAGTTATTTAAAGCAGAGGTTCTCAGACTTTAGCCAGGGACTGTAAACTAAATTCCACGGATTCTTTCAATGCACATTTATTCAGTGAGCATAGTTTAAATGTGTACGATAATGGTTTGTCTATTCGTAATAGCCATAAAACAAGTTGATTTAAAGGATTTATTTAAAGGATGCTTATTGAGGTTGGGTTGAACCTGTTCAATTCAAGTGACCAGTTAAACCAACTAATAACTATCAGTGATAGCACATGGCAGAACAAAAGGACATTTATTCCTATTTTGACATTCCTTTGTCTTGCTGAATACCATTTGCTCGCATTCCTATGACTTCCTGAATACCATATATGGAGTTGTTGCTCTTTTACACTGATATGCTTCCTGTTTTATGCAAATATGCCCTTCTGCCTAGCCAATCAATAGTTAACCCATTGTCTCTGTTGTGTGTCAAGCACGCTACATATACTCTGCCTTTCTTTGAATAAATCGGAGATCTTGCCATTTGGATTTTGTGTGTCGGTGTGTCATTTGGCAACTCTACCAAGTGCTTGGTGCGTGTGTGTGGTGGGGCGAAGGGCGCCGTCTTTTTGTGTACTCTGGCTTTCGCTCTTCTTAAGAAGCATAACGCGAAGATCACAAATCCTAACAGCAACATACTGTACATAATGCAGCCCTATAAACAAGGTAGTAGATCATTCAGTCAGTCTGTCTATCTATCTGTATCTCTCTCTCTCTCTCTCTCTCGCCCTCTCTCTCGCAGTCTCTTTCGACGAAGTTTTTCATAACCTAATATATTCAATGAGGATGGTCCAAAAAAGTCGTCTGAGACTGGATGTGGCCTTGATGTGCCTATATTCAGACGCCATGACCTGGATATCCACTCAGCCCAGATCCTCATCATTTAAATTCCTGTCCTATCTCGCCGAGGCTGATTTAAGAAACAAGGAGCTAAGGAAGGATGATTGCTGCTTCAATAGAATATGTAATCGTAGACCAGAGCATTATATCAAGGATATAGTGTATCTACTGAAAAGGATTACACCGGATGAGATGGACACGACATACAATAAGCAACTGACGTGTTTTTTGGCTAAAGCCGGATTCACGCTATACAATTTTAGTTTCGCAGAACAAAAAAAATCTTTGATCATTAAAGCATAATGTCCTCATTGGTGGCGGATTTAGTGCCTTTGCAACCAAAAAGCGGTGATGATAAAGTTCTGAAAGTGTCTCGGTGGATTCTGGGTGGATCTATAATCCACCACTGGCATGATGGCATAGGATGATGCACAACTCAGGGGACAAATACAAATACAACAGTGGCAATGACAAAATGAAACATCATAAATCATGCTAAATATCGGGGGGGACAACTCTTATTACCTCAAGCTCACTTTGAAAAGTGTTTCTGTTTATGTTAACCCATTTTCCAGACTGTGCTGTTTGATGGCCAGACTAGTTCAAGCTGACAGGAGGTCTGGAGTAACTCCGAATATCCACTCTTTACAACAGCGGTGAACAGGAAAAACCATCTCAGAACATGTTGAACCTTGAGATGGATGGGTGTACAAGTATTCCTATTAAAGTGGCCAGTAACGGTATATGAGATATTTACATCTGTATTGCCATTAGGTCATATAGTGTAATAGTGTGTATTTTGTGTGTGTGTGTGTGTGTGTGTGTTTTATCAGAATATTCAAAACAGAGAAAAAAAAAGAAAAAAGATAATATACACGTTTCTTTCCAGGCAGTCACTGCAATTTAATAATTCCCACCCTGATATCATTCCTGGGTTTGGCGCTTTGGGACTGAGATGAAAATATAATGTAATATCACCTCGATCAAAGTTCCCCAAGTCTTTTCTTCAGGCGTAATACTCCTTAAATTATTCGTGGGTCAAATTCATAACGCGTTTTAAGGCAGCAGCGGCCTCATTTCCATCCCATTGCTGGTATTGATGCATTTGTTCTTTGCTGTGTCATTTCTGCCATGCTGGTGTTTGTGGCAGGTCACGAGGGGAAGGAAAACGGGTAGAAGGCATACGAGCCGAGGTGGAGCAGAACGTTGCGGTGCCGTATTCTGTGAACCTTTTCGAAATGTACGAAGCGATTGAGAGAACTATGCCGACGTTATTCAGTACCAGAGATTTGAGGGTTGTTGTTTTTTTTTGAGATGTTAAGCTACGCTTAAGCGAAGTCTAATTTGGCAGTTTAATGACGTTTTTATCTCTTTCGATGAGCGGAAGCAAATGGACGATGTATTTTTAAAGATTTGAAACAGCACGAGATGACAAGATGATGTGACTTATTCATAAATCTTTAACTCTGTGAATTTCATTGCATCCATCTGCTTAGTCCGGCCAAGTTAACTCATGGATAAAAGAGTCAGTGTTGTGGAAAAGATTTTCTCACAGATTTTCTCCTTTGGCCTTGCTTCTAGCTCACGAGCCAACATGTAACATATGTTCCATTCGCTACATCATCTTCCATCTACATAAGGTCCACAATGTCCACAATGGTATTTGTGTAAATTGCTATATTGGCTGCAACACAGCATTTTATCCAGTCATGATATTATGATATTAGGGATACTTAGTCTATAGTTTTGTTAAACAGGTACAGAATTAGAAGGAAATCTAGGAAAGTAGTTTGTTATTCTAAAAGGAAATGCGATGACATATGACATTCCAGATACAGATGTGCAGAACGGTTTAATATGGAGCAGACTGATATATGCTAGATAAGTGATAAGAAGAAATGTAGTGGGTTTGCTATGCAATTATCCAGCAGATACCCTCCTACATACGTAGCGATACAGAACTGATGGCCATGGGTGATAGTGACATTCAGTCACACATTTCCCTTCTCCTCTACAGTGTTGAAATGTATAATAATATACGAGGAAAAATATTAATACTCGATCTTCTCTATGCCAATGTTAAATCTCCATGGCCCTGGAAATCATTTGCCTGATGACCTGCTGTGATATCAGGGGGAAATAATGCCAAGAACACGTTTTATACCATGCCAATTTCCCACTTAATAACAACGATTCATTTATTTAATTAATAATGTGGAATATTTGTTCCTTCTCTTCTACGTTAATAAATAAGATGCAGCTTGTCATGTTATGCCCTCCATCCTGTAGACGTAATCACGTCGGAAAATATCATAGCACTGACACTGGAGACTCCTTACCGAAAATTTCATCATATCACGTCAAAGTCAAGCGGCTTTATTATCATTTCAACCAAATACGGCTGGTACAACGCGCCACACAGAGAAATGAAACAACGTTCCTCGAGGATCACGGCGCTACATAAAATATAATGTTTACGCACGTTATTTATCTGTTTATGTGGAGCAAGTCCCCGTGTAAGTTCTTTCTATATAAATGCTAACATATGAAAAGAAGTGTATTAATATAAACCTGTGATTTCCAGCTGCACTATTGTCTAAACTGCTGTTATAGAAGACGAATGCAGACCTTCTGACCATTCAACATCGCTGTAGTATAAAATCCAGTTATAGCTACCATGTTTAAGACTGCTACAGACGAGACATGCAGATTTTAAAATGCTGGAATATTCTGGGTGGTTGGGATACATGAAAAAGGGGGAATTATTTCATTTCAGGAACGCCTGTCGTTCCAGAACAGAAACAGTTGACAGAAATGCCAAAATTTCACCATGTGAAGGGTTTTTCAAGGATTCCAACAAATATATGTTTCTCGTTACTACAAAAAGTTTGCCCAGTAGAGGTTATCAGTATCTGCAGCAACTCCTGACTGTTCTATTAATCAAACTGTACTGCAAAATGTCATCAATTGAGTCACCAGAGGCTGTGAGTCTTATTGTCCTTAATTTGTTATGCAGAAACACAGAGATATTTCCGTACATACCCATATGTCCTAGATATTTGTGGCTGGGATGTTCAATGATGAATAATTCCAAATATACTGCAAATTGCACATATATCTATATTTGAGATATGTATATAAGATATAGCTGCATTGGGTCACACATGCCTTTAATGAAGCATTGAAAAAGCTCTAATCTGTGGTGTTAAACTCTGGTTTCACTTTTAAAACTGAGTTTTAAAACATATTATCTGTACTACTAACTCACTAAAGCCTGCCTAATTTAAATATCTATACTACAAATCACAGGTTTATGTTAACATGTGCATTCTATGTAACAGTTCATTTACAGGGACTTGTATGGTAGACACGCCACAATCTAAGATTAACAATGAACGGATTAGAAAACATGCTGTAATTTACCAAAGAAAAATGGCTACTTGTTGATATGGTGAAATCATCTATAAGGAGACATTTGTTTAACATCTATGGAAGGAGTCTCCAGTGTCAATGTTTTGTAATATTCTGTCACAGGCCTTCAGGACAGAGAGGTTTGTGCTAATAACTTTCTCGCTAACATGACAAGCTTTATTAACTTGGCGGTCATATTAAAAATTATGACGTGTTGTTCTTTAATGAATAATAATAATAAGAATTAAAACCACTTTGGGATGTGCTTTTATAGGAAAATAATCAACATTAGGGAGGTGACAGTAACTCATTATCGTAGATATTTTTTTTTCAGTGTCAGTAGAAAAGCACAAATTTTACATTTCCAAACTTTAACTTTTTAAAAAGTTCAATATTAAAGTGGAAATAGGAAAAAAAAAAAAATGTATGTAGGTAAAGAAAGTAATAGACCTCTAGTTCAGATAAAAAAACATTATGGAGGCTGTCTGGGACCTGCAGAGATAAACTTCCCACAGTTGATTCTTTTAGCATGCTGACAACATATTTGCTGAATTCTTTACAAAACAGCACGCCAGTTTCCCGAGAGAACAGAAAGTGAACGCTGGTCACACCAAATGTTGATTTGATTTTTCGTAGTGTTTGTTTTTTGTACTGTAGCGGCATTGTGTGCTTGTTATGGTTATTTTCCATACTTAATTTCATTCATTTTGAAAGCATCTTTGCTTTAAAGAATTTCTTTCCCATTGCCTACGATTTTACACGGTACTGTTCTGAATGGAAAGGTCATTTTACAGAGTGACGAAGTTCAGCGGGGGGAAGAAAAAAAAAAAAAAACACTAACAAGAAGGAGGCTGAGTGAGAAAGAAGCTGTGAAAAGAGGAGTTTTAAGCTGGGCTTTGAAGGAGGAGATGGAGGCGTTATCTCAGAGAGATTGAGGCAGACAGTTCCAAAGTTTAAGGACATGACTCTGGACAAACCCCTTTTAAAAGTGGACAGTTTGAACCTTAGGAGTCCGATAGGGAGTCCAGTGCCAGAGGCGCTCAGTGTACATACTGTGAATGTGACAATGTAAAAGCTCTGATAGGTTACAGGAAGCAATCCATAAGCAGGTCTGTACCAGTTATAGCAAGTAGATGGCATAGCAAGTGTCAGTCTGACACCTCATATATATATATATATATATATATATATATATATATATATATATATATATATATATATATATATATATATATATAATTTTTTTTTTTACCCATTTCTAGCTACATTTAATGTCTACAACATAAGTTAATAGGACAAAAAAAAAAAAAATGCTGCTCGTTACTGAGAAATCGAAAGTTCTCTGTCCTGAAGATTTTCCACTAACGCAAAACTTACTGACTTACTTACAAAGCGCTGACACTAGAGACACCTTCCATAAATGTGGAAAATAAAAGTCTCCATACGGAAAGCTTCATCGTATCAATGTTATTTTGTAAAAAAAAAAAAAAATAAATAATCCATTTATTATTAAACAATGTGGAGAGTCCAAGATACAAGCCCCTATGAATTTGCTGTAACTATAGAAACGATAACAAGTGCATAAATATAAACATTGTGATTTTTTTTTTTTTTTAGCCGGAACTACTGTCAGAACTACTCTTACAAATATATATATATATATATATATATATATATATATATATATATATATATATATATATATATGAATCAACACCATTCAACCAATCAGATCTGAGAATTTAACAGTGATGTGATATAAATGTGAGATTATTAAACAGTCCAATATAGTGCGCATATATACAGTATATATAGCAGTGGTGTTGGAAGTGGTAATAGGATGCACCTACTGTATGTGTGAAATATGTCACGTGTGAACAGGTGTTTATTGAAGCCTTAATTGGTGTTAGTGTATCGATTTTCCTTTGAATATTTTCCAGGCTTAGCGTTCTCTGTACAAATCACCATTTGCCCTTTTGATATGAAGATGGTGAGAGAGATTCCTCCTAGCTGTGTGTCTTTTCAACTCGTGTGTGGTTCACTCTAAAAGAGGCCAGTAATCCAATATCATGGTATGGGTAATGTGTAACTATTATAACTGGATAGAGCGTGTACAAACCTACATTTTGAGACTTTTGCCATATTTAAAGCACCGATTATGAAGTATGCTTGAAGGATCGAATGGTATGAAAAGTATAATTGCTCTTTGCCTGCTTCTAATTTGGAACCCTGCTTTGATCTTTGCGTTTGCGTCGCTGTCTGTGAAGCGATGATCACATTTATTAGGTCTGCTCCGAGTCAACCCACTCAGAGTAGGAGTGAACACACGATTATGTATGAAAATTGGGGACTGTGGCCTTCAGGAACTGCATTTCATTTAGCATATCCAAATTCGAACCTGCCGTCATGCTACCGCGTTCACGGCCTCGTCGGCAGAATAGTTCATGCTAAACCTGTGGGGAAAATAAAAGCACGGAGACATCATCAAGAAAACAAACAAATACAAAGAAGCCCTGTGGCTGCTTTGAGCGAACTTTGTGTGAGCTTACCTTACTGTAATTGAAGGCATGCCTTGATTGAGTTAAAATTTCATATGATGGAGCCTAACAAATTGCCAGTGTTTTATTGGATAATTTATCTGTAATCGTTACGGCGTAATCCGCAGTCCAATAAAATAATTATGTTTGAATGAAGTCTAGCATAATGAAAAAACAAACAAACAAACAAAAAAAACAAAAAAAAACACATGAAAACATTTACATCAACTCTATTCAAATCTCATCAGTTTCACTAGTGTGCAAATTTACTTTTCTATCGAACTTGTGCATTTTATATGCACCGAAAACTTTAGGGAAAAGAATCTAACAATAGTAGAACTCCATTTACTTGTGATTTAATATTTATATTAGATTTACATCCCCATAGTTTTGACAGCAAAAACACTTCTTTTTTTTTATTTTATTTATTTATTTTTTTCCCCACAACTGGTAAACTTCTGTAAGTTTGTTGTCACGTATTTGTTTCTTTGTTATTGGCCTCAGATATATTACTGATGGAGTTAGTTCAGGTTTAGAGTTTAATCCCCTTGTTTTTTCCAGCGACTGCAATTTCTTCCCTTGGCACTGCACAAGATAGCAGGGTAAATAATTCATTTTTCATGGCTCCAGCTCCTATTGCACACCAAGAGACATCTTGCATTTTGCTACTCACAAAGTGTTTGAGGTACAGAAAAATAGAAGCAATAACTTTATAGCTTTAACTTTAAAGTTTTCTGACTCTAAGTGCCAGCTACAGAGAACAGCTGTCTCTAGTAGACCGCTGGGCTGACAATAATGAAATGGGACAGGATACCACATGGTTACTGAGGACAAGATTTGGACAAGAACACATGCGCAGACCTGTTTATATGCACATGTGCAGGGGTTGTATGGCTACTCGTTTTTTTTATTTTTTATTTTTTGTACTAGTCGACCATTAATTAAAAATACTGATCTTTTCCACAGTTAAAGCAAAAACTGTTTTTTAGGCTGTGTTGAATCACACTTCAAGTAACAATACAGAGGCTACAATTGGCTACATTTCTAGCGTCAATGGTTTGTAGGCTACGATGTTAACAACAAAAGTAAATCAATCAGGGCATAAAATGTCCAAAGTAATAAATCTGTGCATCATATTACACTATTTAAGAATGCACCGATTTTTAAAATGCACCCATTTTGGAGGAGCCGGCAGATAACATGACTGATTCTGAAACTGTGAGCGCACTACATGGAAGCTCATTGTAGCTTAAGGATAGATGGATGATGTCACATCTACAGAAGCGTTTTAATGGTTTTTCGACTCTGAACGTTGACCTCTTCGTGCTGGCATGTGCAGTTTATCTGACTCTAAACCTGCTGAACGGATTGAATAGTGATGTGCAACCCGTGGCTCTGAAAGCTCCTTTTCACACGTCGCTGACTACAATAATATTCACGTTTTATTTAGCTTTAAAAGTGACGACAAAAATACCCGAGAGAGAAATTCGTTCAGTAGGGTGATATCAAAGTGTTAACCATTAAACCTAAAGAAAATAATAATAAAAAATTACGACTTTCCCACGTGCGAAATCATGCGCCGTTGATTATAGAATTGACTCCCATCTAGTCTGAGATATTATCATAATGTTATTCAGACTAATAAAATTCATTTATCTCGCTTTATTTCATCCGCCTCACTGTTTTTTTTTCCACCAGCCTGACTAGTATACAGCTCCTGTATTAGTCTATTACTCTATGCAACCCTTACACACATCACAACTTCTAGAAAGATGTTGTTGTTGTTCTTGTTATTGTAAAACCATGAATGCAACCCAAAGCATTGCTTAGCATTGAGGATATCTTCGCTTTGAAATGTGCCTCTTGTGACTAGGGGTTATACATTAAACAGCTCAGTGGGAGGAAATGACTGTATGGTAGAGTCAAGCACTTAGCATTGTTCCTGTGAGAGCACTGAGGCATTCAAAGGTGCCTTATAGTTGACCCATGAAATAACTGAGGATTATCTGGAGGGGGGGAAGTCCTACAGAACCTTAAAAACTGACCAGAGTTAGGCTTATTACCTCAAAAATTGTCCTCTTAAGGAAATTCCTTGTAGGTCTCGATGGTTTTATTATGGCACTTTATGGAAAAATGATTACCAAGCTGCAGGATACTGCCATTGTCTTATTTCATATTGTATTTTAATCATAGTTCCATTCCACCATTCCTATCCACCAGGGGGCGGTGAAAAAAACCTGGATACCTCCTTGCGCACGTACGTATCGTACGCATGCCGAGACGTTCGTAGTCACGTGGTGGTCCGTGGTACAGTATTTGCAATATGGCCATCTATGTGAATAACACCAACTGATTGAAATATCTTTTGGAAGAACGGTGTTCATCACGCTAGTACAGTTCCAGAGACTTGTACAATTAAGGGGCCTAACACCTTACTAAGGCATCTCTCCTGCATTCGAAATCATGTACAGTACGTACTGCATTCGATTCGATACCTACTACGTTGATACTGTACGTACGCATCAGTTTAAGTGTGTAGCATGAATACAATCCAGACGTACTACGTCCAGCATGTTGGCATTGTCGTCTCACTCACAGCTTAAAAAGAGCCGACGCACTGCCTTCCACCATTTTTTATTCCGACAGGTCTACCACGCTAGTCCTCTTGCCTCATGTTGCCTCATGCAGTGTCCAATGCTTCCATACTGCAGAGGAAGCAGTAGGTCATTCAGGTATTTCTCGACTACTGTTTCATGAATACTGAGAATTCAGACATATTACTCTTTTTAGCGTAATGCCTTTCACCTATTGTATAGTTTAGGTAGTAGCGATATTCGGATGCAGCCTTCCTCTTGTTTTTTTACTTTAACTCGTCTTTCATAATTTCGCTTTTGTAAATAGACCACTTCTTACAAAAGTGTGAGAGGATCATGAATAATAAAAAAAAAACAACAACAACAATTGTCTCAACTGTGAAATTGTGGTAAATCTTTACTTTATAGGTGTGTGGTGTGGGACAAAGGACAAAGGCAGTGGACCTGTCAAATGTTCCTGCATATCTGTAATAATAAGAACAGGAACATAGGTCTAACCTTTAGTGTCAAAAATAAAAGGATGTGTCAAGTAATTACAGCATGTCTTCAAAAGGTCCTCACCTGGGAAAAAAAAAAAAGTTAGTAAAAGGTAAAGGAATCTGCAAGACAGGTATCACAGGGGAGATCATGGATTTATACACAGATGACTACAACATGTGAACAGGCTTGTACTCAGTGTTCGTATTGAATCCCATTACATTCTGAAGCCTGTAGTGATGTTACTATTGAATATAAAGCGATGCAGCTCCAACAGTTACATAATTGATGCGACTAATATGGATTTGCAGGAGTTGGTCCTTTGGGATGCTTCATTGTAACTGAACGTACGAATGATGGTATGAGTGCACATCCTTTTGCCTGTACACGTTTTTTTTTTTTTTTTTTTAAGTGCCTCTTCTGGTGAGAATTAGTTGAATAAAATAGCTTCAGGATTTTTGCAGATAGATCCATAAAGGGTATTTTTTGCCCCTGATTTTTCTCATGGAAGTGTATCTTCTGAGAACTAAAAGTGAGCCTGACGGCAGTCAAGACGGTTCTTTAAATCTTCAAGCAAGGCGAGCTCGGTAATATGTAGAAGCTAAAACTAGTAGAAATTCTACTTAGCGAGGGATTTTTTATTTTATTTATTATTTCATGAGTTGTCAGAAACCTATGCTAACCATGCATACATGGTAACCTGAGGATTCTTACTGTACAGATTCTTACAAAATGCCACAAATGATATATATAGTGGGGTTTTCCTTCTACACAATCCATCCATCCATCCATCTTCTATACCGCTTTATCCTTTTCAGGGTCACGGGGAAACCTGGAGCCTGGCACAAGGTGGCACAAGGCGGGGTACACCCTGGACAGGGTGCGAATCCATCGCAGGGCACAATCACATACACATTCACACACTCATTCATACACTACGGACTCTTTGGACACGCCAATCAGCCTACCATGCATGTCTTTGGACTGGGGGAGGAAACCGGAGTACCCGGAGGAAACCCCCGCAGCACGGGGAGAACATGCAAACATGCACACACAGGGCCACGGTGGGAATCGAACCCACGACCCTGGAGGCGAACGTGCTAACCACTAAGCCAGCATGCGCCTCCTTCTACACAATGTTATTTTAAAATAATTCCATTTGTTTCTATCCCTGGTGTTAGCATCTGACACATTATAATCCACGCATTATAATCCATTCAATAGGACACAAAATGATTAAATTAAATATATGTTTTGCTGACTAGCTGCATTGGGACCCTGTTATTTCAGTTCACATTTTTTTTTTGTGTGTGGAAGTTTTCCTGAGACAATCCTCTCATTTTTAAAATAACGAAACGTCTAAAATAATGTCATGTCTCACATTGTAAAAACATTCCAATAAATATGAAAGCTCAAGATTTTTGTTGTTGTCTTTTTCTAAGACAAGAAGCAATTGTATGATTATTATTAATCCATTTAATTATTATTCTTCTTATTTTTTTTTTTTTTACCATAGATACAGGAAAGCTAGCCGCTACATTAGCTTCTGTTTGCTAGCGACCTTGATACTGTATTTCAACACCTGTGTGACATCAACAGGGGTGAGATTCATTCATCAGCCATCAATAAAACTCAAAAGTACTCGATCACAAATCCGGATGCAAAATAAATCTTTTACCGATTTCTTACGCTCCTAGGGTCTACCCTGAGCTGTAAGTATTGTAATTTTCTTTTTTTTGTATCATGTTTTACTAATAATTCTGTAAATCCTAAGGTTCAGAGCAGCAGGGATGAAGACACAATGAGCCAGTAAGTATGGCACCAAGTAGTAGCGCTTATGGCGGTGCTTAGACAGTGATTGCATTTCAGCGTACCACGACTGCAACGTCACGCATTGATGAAAGTGAAATGCAGGGAATTACGTTAACATCTGACGTGAAATCGGCATTCAATTCAAATTTTAATTAAAAAGCTAAATTGTTTTCTCACGTTAGAGATCACGCGAATCAAGATTTTGCTTTTCAGTGCGGTACATTTTCTGCATGTCACCAAGGAAAAGCTATAGAGTTTATGTATTATATTATATTTCGATTTTTTTTTCCCCCATCAAATTTCCGTCACATTTTCTATTTTAAACAGAATCACACAGTGAAATACAATTGTGGAAGTGTGGGTTGTGTTTAAAAATAAAATAAATGGAAGGCTTCGATGATGTTTTCTGTATCACTAATGAAAAGTGATTTATACCGTTTATGTATTGTATTTCATGTTTGTTTTTTTTCTTTTTTCTTTTTTCAGCAACGTAATTGTATTTCACTCTGGCAGTGAGTCATCTCCATAACAGTACGGCAATACTTTAGTGATTATATGCAATAAAACATGCATGAAGCTGCTGATTCAGATTGCGTTATGCTAAAAGCTCTAAACCCCTGATTTAAAGTGATAAGCTTAAAATGATACATTTACCTAAACGACATGACATGATTAATATGGATTTATATGAGTTGATCTCTTGGGACTATCTGAAATAACTAAACATCTTTATGGATTTGGATGGAAGTCTGCATACTGAATATATACGGTATACAGTAGTGTTTCAATAGTGTCTCTCTCTCTTTGAAAGACGGCATGCTAAATTGTTTTATTTTCATTCCAAGTGTCAGTCTCTTGTTATGCATTCTGTTTCTTTGCCTCCTCCAAAGATAGCGTCAAATAAGATGAGGCCCAGACGCTGCTTCTTTACCAGTTATTAATTATTGATCAGAAAAAATGAACTGCAAAGGAGATTGCGAGCCAATATTTTAATCAAGGGCACGTATTTAGAACTGCGTACGAGTAAGTGGATTTCTTTGTCAACTTTTAGACGCAATCATGGAAAGTTCATGGATTGGAGTACATGGATTGATTTATTGTTGAAGTTAGGTTTGCACAACACTCGCATCATAGATAAATAGAGAGACGGGGGATTTTATTGAACCCCACAGGTACAGTTGGGAAATAGTTTATCGCTAAAGGTAAATTTAACAAATTTGAATTATTTCAGAACAGTGGTAATTTACGATTTACAATTTATTCAAACCTGTTCGTCTCCTTAGACTTGGACAACATGCTACTGTTAATAATATGATGAATATTTCACATGCCATCTATATTCATGCTACCTATGTTGTTGTTGTTGTTGTTGTTTATTATTATTATTATTATTATTATTATTATTATTATTATTATTATTATTATTATTATTAATTAATGGCTTAGTGGTTAGCACGTCCACCAAACACCTCCAGGGTCGGGGGTTCGATTCCCACCGTGGTCCTGTGTGTGCGGAGTTTGGATGTTCTCCCCGTGCTGCGGGGGTTTCCTCCGGGTACTCCGGTTTCCTCCCCTAGTCCAAAGACATGCACTTTGGCATGTCCAAAGTGTATGTAGTGTATGAATGGGTGTGTGAGTGTGTATGTGATTGTGCCCTGCAATGGATTGGCACCCTGTCCAGGGTGTACCCCGCCTTGTGCCCCATGCTCCCTGCTATAGGCTCCAGGTTCCCCATGACCCTGAAAAGGATAAGCGGTATAGAAGATGGATGGATGGATGGATGGATGGATGGACTACAGTTTGCATAGTGTTAATCTTAGCAACCAGTTAGCTAGCTAACTACACCTAACTGAAACACTAATCAGTAGACAGATCTCTCTAGGCTAGATCAAACAGTGAAGCGTACTGTAAAGTTATTTATGCAGAGCGCACTGATTGGGAACAGCTGGTTATGATTAGAAGTCTGTGGAACTAGTACTGAGGCAGATCATGTGATGTGTCATTGTCATGTCGTTGTTTGGCTGAGGATTCTGGGGAAAAAAGTGACAATTCCTTATTTCACATTAAGTAAGTCAGGACACAAGCAAGGTCTTTAGTACTGAAAGAACAACAGAGACAAATGAATCATGGTTGCAAAGATTTCCAGCCCATCTGCGTCTCAAAACCTCCCTGAAACTAGCCCTTTGGTTAAAGTCTGTGCACGGGGAACGATTTAACCATGGTGTGCACGCATTTCTGATCTGCAATATCTGCAATACACCCTCTCATCATCACCTGGTACAACCATTATCCACTCCATACTTCCATTTACCCAGTCTTTGCAATATTTTCCATATTTAGACCATTCTGATGGTACATGACCAAACATGTAGAATAAATGATCACAAGGTTTGCTGTTGAATTCAAAAACACTCAAGATGCGACAATGTAGCTAGCCTACTTACACCCTTAAATCCTTTCTAACATGAATCACTGTAATATCTGTATAGTTCCCACTACAGCTTAGTTTCCAGGTAGTAATTACAAGTTCTTTAATTACTGTAATTGCGATACACACACTTCTGTATATTTGTGTAGCTCGTGTACGTATTGTGTTGTATGCTGCACCTTGATCCTGTAGACTGGATATTTAATTTTTCCACAGCTGTGCATATGGAAGAGGTGGCAATAAAATCGACTTTAATTTGCAGTATGATTTGCATGTCACCGTGACAACGCTTAATTGGCGCTAAACCAGAAAGTGAGCTGATCTTGGCATTTATGGAGATTATAGCTTCTGTGAGAGACGTGACTAAACCCAGATTTCGTTCTGGCTTATTTCTCTGTTGCTCCAAGGAGCACTGAAGCATCCGCTCATTTTTAATGTCCTATTCACATATGAGAGGTTCAGATGAACGATATCTGCTACACTGAATGTTTAATACACCTTTTTGGCCAGACCTGATCCCAAGAAACAACAACGACAACAACAGACTTGGAAACAAACACGGTAGTTATGCTTACAGGATTCTGTCTCGTAAGAGCTGGGTGGGATTACAAACTAATGAGAATGATCTGAAATCGTCTTATTAGCTGTTTTGATTTTCATGAAGCAACGAGCAAATTAAATGCGTCTCTCATTCGAGATCTATGGGGAACAACATTTGAATTAGTGACCTCAGAGTAGATAGCATTAAAAGCTGATGAGGCCCTGTAGTGCGCTTTGTCTCCCTTCTATGCAGAGATTAGATTGAATAACTGTTATTCAGGGCCACAAAACAGGACATTAAATTAGTTCTGTTGTGCCTCATTCATACCAATGTGAACTGGTGATTTAAGCCAAAGGTTTCAAATGAAATGGGTAACAATAATAATAATCATCATAAATGCATTTATTTATTTACTTTATTAACTGGCCAGGCTATGGATTGAATCTGAACTCCTTTAACAACTTATTTATCCTGATGCATATTATTATGAATTATTCTGTTACTACAGTGAAACTAATTATCGTTTGAGAAGAAATTAGTGAATTTGGATCTCATATAATCTTGCTGCTCCTCTTCAGAATATTCCCATAACACACTGTAAAAATGGAGTTAAATCATTTAACTCAAAAAATTTCAGGAAACTAATTTTTAAGTTAGGAAACTGATTACCTCAAAATTTTTAAGTTAGGAAACTAATTACCTCAAAATTTTTAAGTTAGGAAACTAATTACCTCAAAATTTTTAAGTTAGGAAACTAATTACCTCAAAATTTTTAATTTAGGAAAATAATTACCTAAAAATTTTTAAGTTAGGAAACTAAGTACCTCAATTTTAAAGTTAGGAAACTAATTACCTCAAAATTTTTAAGTTAGGAAACTAATTACCTCAAAATTTTTAATTTAGGAAACTAATTACCTCAAAATTTTTAATTTAGGAAACTAATTACCTCAAAATTTTTAATTTAGGAAACTAATTACCTCAATTTTTAAGTTAGGAAACTAATTACCTCAAAATTTTTAAGTTAGGAAACTAATTACCTCAATTTTTAAGTTAGGAAAGTAATTACTTCAAAATTTTTAAGTTAGGAAACTAATTACCTCAAAATTTTTAAGTTAGGAAACTAATTACCTCAAATTTTTTAAGCTGATAAATCAACTTCTTTAAGCCAAATGCACTTAAATATAAGAAGAATTTAACTCAAACTTTGTCAATTAAAATAAATGTTTATTATATTTAAGTGTATTTGGCTTTAAGAAATTGATTTATCAACTTACAAATTATGAGGTAATTAGTTTCCTCAAATTTTTTGAGTTAAATGAACTTATCCGGTTTCACAGTGCAGTAGCTGACTGACACACATATTTCACAATTTCTTGCGTTGTGTAGAACAACCTACATACATGACAACAACACAACGAAGATATTTGCATCTTGTGTTTAGTTGTGAATGCAACAAAGGTCTATCTACAACACCACTTTCGATTCGGATAAGTCAGAAGGTATGGATTAATTTTCTGAAAGTAGGATCAGCTGTTACAGGTTTATATTAATATGCGAATACTTCTGGTTTCTATCAGACGGTTATCGCATCGTATCGTCATGGTTTCTATCATAACTTTTCACAGGGATCAGCGTGTAATTGTAAACATTGATATAGTGAAACTTTGTATAAGGAGATATTTACTGTATTTTACAATTTTGGAAGGAGTCTCCAGTGTCAGTACTTTGTAACTGTCAGAGGTAGATTTAAGAAGCTGTAAATTGACGTTTTCCGCCAAGGGAACGCCTTCAGTTTATGGTTTCTCAATAACGAAGTGGAATTTTTTCTTGTTAGTCTTGTTAGCTGTAAGAAATAAAACAAAAGACTGCAAACAACATAAAAACTGTTAGTATGTAAACAGTAAGAAATAACCAGTTTTGCAGATGTTCCATAATTTTAAATGTAACTATACTTGGATAAACAGTATGACGTGTTCTTCAATAAGTACAGCACATCCTGTGGTATTTTATTCCTTACTTTTACTATCTGGTATTTGACTAATAAGTAATATAAAACATATATATTTTTTTTATGTGGCCACAATACGAACAAGCATTACTCATACGCTTCATAATCTAGGGCAACACTCTAGTTGTTTACTGCTTGCTGCCGAATCGAAGACGTGAACGAGAGCTGGAAACGTGTCTGCCACCTGAGACTGGACCAGATATTGATGAACAATTCACATTATTGCAGCTCATATAGCTGCTGATTCATCTTTGCATCATTTGAACTTCCTTTTACCTTTATTTGACGAATGACCCGTGTAGTCTGTGTATACAGCCGAGAACAAATTTATTATGCTCTCTTTCACCACGATACGTCTTACATAAAACAGAGTACAGTCATTTCTAATAGGACTGCCGCCAGCCTGAGACTGTCCTACTTTAAATTACAAGGATTTTCATAATGCATTTTTTTTTTTTCCATCACTAATAAAGAAGTGGCAGAGCCAGGTTTAAATATAGCATGGCGCAGATGCTTCTGTTTCTCAGGCACTGTAGGTGACAGTTGCATGGATTTCTACGGGCTGCATGCAATACTAGAGCTACCGAAGCAATAAGACACAGCCGACTCGCATTCAGCACTCATGCTGTAATCAAAACCGACCGCTGAATCACCCGTATCAATCCACTTCATCACTGCTCTGGCATCAGAGTACCAGGCCTAATCTGAGACTGATATCGCTGTTAATATAAAAGCTAGCGGTTCCTGTGATGTACTGTATAGAAGGATACAAAAATATAAGAAATTGTACACGAGGATATGAAAGCGAGCTGGACATGGGGTCTTAAATCAGCTTATATAGATATGGTTTCTTCTTTCAGGAGAGATGATGAGGGAAAAACATGTTTTCAAGACAGAATCAGCACTGCAAATCTCACTTCTACATTGTACAGTAGAGCGGAGTACACTACTGTATAAAATGTTGTTCCTATTATTTAGTACTAACAAGATTTGTTTTGTTTGCCCTTACAAATACTTGCCTAAATTAGGCAAGAAAGTATGATATTGTAAATTCTAGTATGTTCTAATGACTACAAAAGATCGCTAAATACGACAAGATGTCTACTAGCATACTACTATAAAAGTGTTCATTTGGAGAAAAAAAAAAGCACTTAGAGGAATTAATCAGCTATCTTTTTATGATTAGAATAATGTTTGATGCTGTTTAGCATAAAATGCTGTGCTTTTTATCGGACACAGATTCTGGGTTCCGGTACTGGCAGGTTCCTGCTTAGGCCCATGCTGCTCTTGACAATCTGATTTAGAACAATGGGTTTGTGTGCAGTGCATACACTATTACTTAACATTTGGACAATGCACTTATCCACATTGACTTACTGAACTTGTCTCATTGGAAAACATGTCCATATGCTAGTGTGGACAACCCCTTCATGGATAGAGGTCTTATCGTAGTGAAGGGGCTTGTGTATGATGGTGTATCTCAGGGTCTTGTATATTTTTATGTCACTAAGATTATAATGATGCCAGTAGGGCCATCCTTGGCACACAGATCTGAGGGAAAACGTCAGATAAATCCTAAAAAAAACAAACAAACAAAACAAAAAAAAACATGAAAGGTAGAAAAAAACCCTAAGTGTACACTGGCTACCCAGCTGACCTGTTCAGGCTTAGCCTGAAATGGCAATAGCAATGTGGAGCCATCTTGTAGGCTCAAAACGAGCAAGATGAACAGTGCGAGTCAGATGCAAAGCCAGCCAGTTTGCAATGAAGACTGGTTACTGCAGACAAGCCAGATATCTCAAGATATCAACAACCTAACGGACTGTCAGAAACAGACTCCAAGTGGAAGGTCATTCCACCGACTTGGCATCAGTGAATTGAAAGCTGTGATGCTTGTTATACTTGCACATCTTGAATGGTGATAAGTTGAGATAACTTTTGTCACAAAAGGCCCAAAAATTGGTAACGGATTTGATGATTGCCATCGGGGAGTGGGTCTGGTCCGTATTTGACTCGTTTACATGTCATTCTTGCAGCTAGAGTAAACCAGTTTAAGGATTGTAGCAGTGTAGAGATATGGGTAAAACTGCAGAAGGCTGCATACTGGATCAATTGCAAAGACCTAATGGTGGATACAGAAAGACCAGCCAGGAGTGGGTTGCAGAAGCCAGGTTTTAAGACAACAAGGAACTGAAGACCGCATGAGGGGGTAAATTTCGCAACATCCTGACAGAGGTGGAGTGATTAGGGAGTTCTCATAGGAGACAAGATCAAGGCATAGGAAAGCATAGTGACTCATCACCTAGAGCTTATGTCTTGAAAGGATGAAAGTATGGTACAGGATTAGTCAATTGCCGTCAGGTAGTGGGTCTGTTCCAAGCTCTGGTTGATTATTTATCAAGGCATAGGAAGACATAAGCAGCTCAGTCATGTTGGAATGAGATGTCTCCAGCTCGAGGAGATGAGATGTCTGCCAAGCATGCTGAGAAACGGGTATGCGATGGTGGGAACGACAGACTGAAACGAGAGTCATCAGCAAAACTGTTGTAGGAGAGGAGATGTAAAGAGATTACCAAGCAAGTGGGTATCAAGAGAAAACAGAAGATACGGAAAGATATTCTGAAAGTGATCAAATTAATGGCACCATTTTTGAAAAATAAAGTGGTTTGTTGATTTTCACTGATAAGGGTTAAGCCTGACACCATGCAACATTGATGCATGCTTTGACATATTTGGAGTAAAACCAAATGCCTGATCTGATGATTAGTGCTTAACAACGGGAGAGAGATTGAACCTGCTGTGGCTGTATTTACAACGCCAAGTACCACAGTTGGAATTTGAACCCAGGGGTGCTCTCGGAATTTGTTCTCTCCTCCTTGCACACCATCTCTCTTCAAAAGATCAAGTGTAATACACCAAAGTCTAATCTATCAAAAAGGGTAAAAGGTTTGTAGTGTCACAGTGTGTGAAAGAGCCCACTTTTTCCAGTCCCCCTTTTTTTGAAACATTTATCAAAAGCCCCCACTAGAACTTTTTCTCCCAGAACTTTCCCAGAAGTTCAACAACTAATGATGAAAATCGGCTTTGAAAACAAACAAAAAGCCACTGGAAAAACAAACAGCACATTTCATGCTGTGCTTTGGACAGTGTCGGCCCCTTGGGGCGCCTTCAAACGCGTGTGTGTACACACAGATGCGTCTCTGCTGCTGTCCTCCAGACAGAACACCTCCAAACAGAATTTTTGACATGTTCGAAAGTCTTGAGAGCAGTATTATACACCGCGCAGGCCACCAAGATGCCTCTCCTGCGGTTAGCGTGTTCGATTTCTTTCACAGTGTTTCAATACGCTTTTCATCCTCTGCTCTTTTTCTGTCTTGGTGGGAGGCAAGAACATCTCTCCTTATGGGCTTTGAGCACACATATTTAACATCATTAATTTTGGCCTAGTAGGCTGTCTCCTTTGGGAGTCCTGTTATGCTATCGCCATATAACCTACTTGTCAATGTGATTCCCTCCACTGAGGAAATTGTATCCTTCACATTTGCCATGACTTTGCCCCTGATTGATAGCCAAGTGCTTTTCTTGACAGCTTTGCGTGTGCCTATTTAAATGTCAGATGCTCCCAAATGAGCATCAGCACCTATTTTTTAGAGCATTAACAAGTATCGTTTTTTATTAAGCTAGGTTAAGTAAGGAATAAAACATGATGGGTATAAGATGCTGTTATAAGAAAATAATCAACAACAGTGTGGTGGAATGTGGTCTGGCATAAACAGTGGAGTTACTGTTATTGAAGTTTATTGTTTTCCAATAACTGTAAGCCCTGAAGTGTTTCATTTCTCCTTTTTTTATTTTATTGATATATTTATTCAAATGTATTTTATTATCATCAATTGGATTTTTATTTAATAAAATGTTGTCTAACAGCTTCCTGGGATAGGCTCCAGGTTTCCCCATGACCCTGAAGAAAGGATAAGCAGTATAGAAGATGGATGGATGGATGTTGTCTAACATCTGGAAGTTTGGCTCAAACAAATTAGTTCCTATTATCACGTCACAACAGCTAGAAACAGTCATACCCTCACCAGCTTCTCTTTTTTCTCTCATTGTGAGGCCTCGGTCGGACACTAGTCCATGGCAGGGCACCGTGCACCATGCATGTTTTGGCGGAGGTGGGAAGAAACCGGAGAGGTTTCCTGGCAAGGAACCTGGCAAAGCAAAAATGTGTCTTAGGGGCTACATTTAATCAGGAGATGTGTGGCAAGATGCATGGTGGCTTCCTGATCGTAAACCATCTAATGCTTTAATACTTCTACAGACTGTAACACTGTACAGAATGACCATTTGAAAGATTTTACCCATACAGGTCCAAAAAGAATGGATTGAACATTAATCAGATACGTATGAAATGTGCTTTTTAAAAAATTTTTACATTGTGAAAAAAAAAACAATAATAACAATCTGTCTGTTGTAGAATAAGAATTAAAAAATTTACAAACAAAAAACACAATCTCCTGCATTTCCATTCTTGAGCAGTAGGGGCCAGAAATAGCGAGGCATCCTGCTTTTCTCCCGCTTCAATACGTCGGTGTGCATTCATCACACCACCTCTGGAGTTTCATGCTCAGACTCGGTGTGAGTGGGAGGACCCATCCCTACATCGTTCCTACTTTCATTTGCATCCTCTCCCTCCGCAACTCTGCATCTCTGCATCTCTTCACACGGCTGCGTACGGTAATGAGCTCTATGTTGTGAAAGGGATCCCAGGGAAACTCCGGAGAAGTTAAGCTACATTTAATTGCTCTGAGACAATGTTTAATGACTAAAAGCACAAACGTACAGTTAGGTTGCACAGACTGGTCTCCGGTGTCTGTTTTACTTTAGTCTTCTGAGGAAAAAAAAAAAAGCTGACTCATCATATTTCTGTGTCTGGCTTAAAGAACATAATAATATATTGCTATGTATACAGTATGGCATGCGTATTGTGGATTCAGGATCGCATTAGTTTGGCATAACATTTGGGTCAGAAGGATCAATATGTAAGGAATAAAGCATGACAGGGTGTGCTGTTATAGAAAAAAGAATTAAAGATAACCTAATGTGATGTGGCCCAACAAAAAGTGGTGGTACTTTTACCACCCCCAAGTGTATATTTCTTGGTCAAAGATTACAATTTTTTATTTATCCATTTAATGTTACATTTAAGAGTGGCAAGCTCTAGCGTCCCTGGTTTGATCCTGAGCTTGGGTTGCTGTCAGGGTTTCTCCCAGGTGAGCTCCCAGCATCCATGATGGTTTTTCCCTATGTGAAGTGATGTAGTGAGTGCCAGTTGTTAGTGAAAGACCCTTCTTTTTACCCAGATTGTGAAATATTTATCGATTGATTTATTTACTCTTGCAATCAGAACTCCTGAATGACCCAGTGATCCTTGCCATGCTGATATGTACTTACTTACTGCACCCATATAGAACAGCAACAGTGTGTTTGCAGAAAGAAACCTTTCGGCTTGTGTCTTACAGAACAGTTTCCATACCAGAATCAAACGCAATCTCACTAACAAAATGGAGGTTTGAAAATCCAAACCTCCATTAAGATGCTCCTAAGTTGGTCGATCTGTTTAATGTATAGATATTGCTACACCGAAATGCAATCTTTCCAACCAATCATATAGGCTTTCATAGTTTCTCAATTTTTTTGTGATCAGATACGCTACCAGGGAAACCATGGCAAAAAGCCGTGATGCTAGGACCACCCACTAGCAACCAACAAAGAGTTCTTTGAGTGACATGAGACAAATAATTGCCCCTGGTGTGCACCCCAGAGGGCTCAGAGATTTGCTCACTTCCTCCTGGTCAACAGCACAGAAGTTTCAACCTTGAGACACCACAGGTTACGCAGGGTTCTTCAAAAACTATAACTGAATCCTGACCACTTAAAATGCCACCTGGGAGCTGGATTAACAAGATAATATAAAACAGTACAAAATCTTAACTCTGACATTTTATTTCTAGATCTATATAAGTGTTAATCCTCATTATTCATGCTTCGAAAAGAAGAAAAGACGAACCGTCAGAAGGCTCTTTCTCTCGTGTTTATCAGAGCAGTGAACAGTCCCTGTGTGAACAGAGCTCGTGATTAAGCACAGCATGGTGCCTGCTTTGGACCCTGGCACTAACCTGAGGGCGCGTTGCACAGTGGGTCGGTGTCCTCTATTTACTCATCCTGTCACTGCCTCTCCACCTGGCTTGGCAGCATTAATTAAAATCGGATGTGGCTGAACTTCTACGGTAAACACTCACGCAATGCTGCGTTCCCAGAGCTCTGTCATGAATGAAATTTTTTGCTGTTGATATTTGGGATTAATCTACTCCTGATAGCGCCTGACCCTTGTAAAATGTTCAGAAGGTTTGTCAACAGCAGGCTTATAAGGTTTTTATTTTATTTGTCTTGTTGGCTTGAGTATTTGTTTGGTTTGGATCGATTTATTATTATTCTTCTAGCTTTAGCTGTCAGGGATTTAATTAAAAAGTTAAATTGTTTCAGGAAAAAAAAAAAAGATGTTTAAAAAAGATGTTTATCGAGGATGAATGAGAATTTCAGAATTAATTGAGGATAAACTGTACTACACAAGAAAGTCTGACTAAAAACATGCGTCAGGAAAAAAAAAAAAAAAATCTTGCTTTAATCTCCAAACTGATTTTAATGAACTTAAATGCTTTTATGTTTAAAGATGTATTTGAAATGCTGTCTGTTGGCTGCGCATGGGAATGTATGGGTGTTTAAGCTGTAAGCTCTGTGTTCTACAGAAACTAGGCCTGGGAGTGTACCTGAGGCCAGGTGCCTGGGGTATTCTTCCGTCTTCTAGTGGTCCAGGTTTGCACACTTTCTATTTTAGTCACACCATTCAGTCCCCTTCTCTCTCTCTCGCCCCCACCTTATCTCTCAGTTTGAGCCATATGACAGGGCCAAGAAGCAGTACACCTAAACTCAAGCATACTCGGCATGCAATAAGTGACCTGCATAAGTTTTTATGCTCCTTTGAGCTTTAACATTTTGTAGTGTTTCAACCTGGAACTTAATTGTGATTATTAGGCACCATGAATCTGTAAAGAAGTGGGTTGAAACCCCTAAATTTGTCCGTGAAACCCTTAAATTAGTTCTCATGCAAACAGTCACCATTAGAATTCATATAATAAGTCGAGTGGAGTTGATCGGTGTGTCACATGATCTCAATATAAGTTCACTTATTCCTGGAAGAACCCAGAGTGGAAGACCAACAAGCTAGCAAAACAAGTCCGAGACAGAGACATGGAAAACTATCAGTCAGGGTTTGGTTATAAAAATCTATCATTCCTTGGGGGACACCATGACAACCAAATCTAAAAATGGAAAATACATGGCTAGAGGTGGCTATCCACCACAATTTAGTGACTGGGCAACTCGGGTATTACTCAGAACCGAGTAACCAAGGTGCCAGGTGTAACTCTGAACATGATACTACCACCATCATGTTTTACTGTTTAGATGGTGTCATCAGAGTGATAAGCAGTGTTGGGTTTCTTGGTAATGGAAGTGTTCAGTGCAGGAGATTTTTCTAATATGCTGGAGAGATGTTTTAGATCAAGAATAGATAGAGGGTCATACACAGTCGATAATCATTGTGAGACATACTGTGAGGCCAGTGGTCTGCATAGATTCTGTATGTAGTATGGTGAGTCATTATATCTGAGAGCCTCACTCCAGCCAGTGGGAGACCATTCGTGGAAGCAGGGCAGGTACAGTACAGGTGGAACAAAGCATTTGACAAGGGACTGGACGTGAAAGACAAAACACATCCATGCCCTACACCAACCCTTTTTGGTGGAAAAGTGCTTCTAAACTTCTGAAAAAACGTCAAATCTAAGTGAGATTTGTGAGTCCAGGACTGAAAGAGTGAAAACAAAGACATTTTGAAGTAGTGTGAATAGCCTGAATACCTCGCTGTCAAAGTCTAATAGCTACAGTGACTCCCCTTAGCGTGAGCCTGCCTCTCCCTTTTTATCACAGTTGACTTTTTCCACTGCCACGGGGATCCAAAAGAATCAAAATGTCATCATTCTGAAGGGGAGATGGTCAACGAAGCCTAGCAAACCTATACAGAGGCAATGTAGCGTTTCACTAAAGTCTGATCTACTACAAAGTATGAAGACGGCTGCGGGGTATCAGACGACAGAAAAGCCCTACAGACAGCCTCATTTTCTGACTTCCAGACCATGGCCAAGAGATGAATGTGGCCTTTTCATCTCTGCCCTGTTTGTCCAGTGCAGTATGAAGACTGAACAACTTGCTCAAAGGTGACAAGATGAGAATCATAACGCTCTAGCAATCATAAAGGAAAGTTTTTTTTTTTTTTTTTATTTCCCTACATGCCACAGATGTCTGATTTTCCATTGTTCAGACTTCATACAGTTGGCGACAAATGTATAATCTTGACAATTACCTTCCGATAAAGAGTGGCTGTGAGTTAAATCAGAGCTAGTTCTCCATGTTTGGCTGAATACATTTTCTTAAAGCGAGGCCTGGAATGTTTTCTGAGCACTTAAAGAGTCGTTCTAAGTGCTTGTGTGTGTTTATATATTTATGCTGTCGATTTGCAGAGAAAGAAATGTTCGGGGGCGTGAAAGAATGACACCGACCCCGGCCTCATGGCTTGAAGGCTGTCTGCCTCTGTTACAGCTGTCTCTGAGAGCATGGCACTAAATATGGGACCAAGTACAGACAGATGGAATAAACATGAAGGTGAAAAACATGATATTGGAGAAAAACGAAGACAGACACAGACTATGAAAAAAAGCAGCACTGGAAATCGTTTGTAAGAATGATACGTTAGGATTATATGTCTTGCTATGTCCAGTGGAGTTCAAAATGTCTTTAATCCTGACTTTGCATCATACACATGGTTGATTCATTTTCCTTGTTTTCTCAGTATTATATATATCGCAGATTTGGAAGTTGCTGGTATAGAGTTGTATATTATATATTGATTTAACAGTAAAATAATCGACAACACGGTGCGATGGTGTGATGTGGCCTGATGTGAACGAGGGTCACTCTTACCACCAGCAAGTGTTTTTACATTTCTTACACCATGGTCTGTCTGAATACTCGATTCTGATTGGCTGGGAGGTGTGCGTTCAAACCGTATAACGCGCAGGGAATTCGAAGTCCGTTTAAACACTGTTCTAAATGTATACGCTGCCTATAAACCTCTGTAAGCATAGTAACATACAGCTTCATTATTAGTAGAGACGCTAAACATCTCTCTCTCATAACTATTTATTATAATTCATTCAAATGAATGTAATCTTATCGCACTACTAGCTCCGGGTATGATTTCGAGCAGGCAGAATTCTAGATCTAACGACCCGTATATAAACTAACTAACGAAAAATTAACCGTTATTTTTATCCTTTCAGCCAAATTTTGCACTGCAAACATCAATGACAGCGTAAAAGTGTCAGTGCTGGCAAGTGACCACGGTATAAGCAGGATACGGTGTGTGTTACACGATTTTAACACACTCCGCCGCGTGTCGGTGAATCTTTACCTCCACTTGTGCATTAAAATCATGTAGTGCACACCCAGCCATGGATGATCCTTTAGTACAGTGGTTTTCAAAGTGGGGGCCGCAGCCCCCTTGGGGGCCGCCAGGGGGCGCCTGGGGGGCCTTAACAATTTGGTGTGAAAAATAAATAAATACATGACTCTCTCTTAATCACTCTCAGACAACCATACACACACACACACACACACACACACACACAAAATCATTTCCTAATGTAATGTGATCTAAAGATGAAAGCAGTAATTATTAATAAAAAAGGGGGGAATATATTCAGAAGTCTGTATTTTTAATGTGTTTTAAAGACATCTTGCAAAAGGGGGGCCTCGGTCAAATGTTAATGCCATTTGGGGGGCCTTGCCCTGGAAAAGTTTGGGAACCCCTGCTTTAGTATACCACAGCAATTTCCCAGTGATTACCTCCTTTTTACACACACACACACACACACACACACACACACACACACACATATATATATATATATATATATATATATATATATATATATATATATATATATATATATATATATATATATATATATATATATATAGCCTTTAAGGATGACTTTGACAAAAGAAAACATGTTGAAATCATTCTCAGCTGGATCGGGAAACCGTCGCAAGGTTGTGATGGACATGCAATTACATTACACGCATAACAAAGGTGTTAACACGAGTTAACGAAGTGGGAGAGACGACTCTGCGAGTGTTTACAAAGAAACGGCCGTACATTCTGTGGAGGATGTTTTGCAAATAAAGTCACATTTTGCTAAACAGTGTTAATTTCCTCGACGTATGGAGACGTTTGCGACACCCTGTACTATCGCAGCTGCTGTTCTAGAAAATGAATCAACACCTCCTGCCCAATCAGAATCGAGAACCGTGGTTCAAAACACCCCACAAACTATTTTATTTCGTTTGCATTATAAAAACGTTTTTGTCATTCACAGGAAGAGGTGTAGAGCTGCGTATAGAGCAGACGGAACTTTTATAGACAGATATACAGTATATACAGAGTTTGCTCTTTTTTCTTCATAACTATTCACTTAAATATCGCTTATAAGAAGAAACGCAGTGTTAACTTTACGACAGTTTAAAGTTTCAGAAGCCAATAACTTGTAGAACTAAAGTTGAAACTATTTCAGTAATAGCAGGGATGCTAATTATAGTGGTTTTGACAGTAATGACACATGCAGTTTCACCATGACAGAAGACTGACACGAATAATACTTAAAACTCCTGGCAATACAGGTTTAAATGTTAATAACTCTTTGCGATACTAAAGATCTGTGACTGGCTAAGAATTTTCCAGTGTAAAATTCAAGAAGCGTATATCCCTAGAGACGATATCATTATAACCGAAAGCTACAAAATGTCCCATTTTCTGCCAGTGTAGGTGTGTCATATCTCATACTGATTGGCAGCGGCGTCTCCCTGGCAACATAAACAACTCGTCACACTGCTCCTGCTTGAAAAGCATGCAGGAACGTGTCTGGTGGCACAGCGCTCATAGAAAGCATAATAATAAGGGAAGATTGTACTCTGTGTGCACTCCAATGCATCTTCCTGCCTTGCAGCTAGTTTAAAAACAAACAAACAAAAAACAACGCTGATCAGCAGAGCACAGGGGAAATAAAGCAGATGACGATCATGAAATGAAAAGGCTGTCAATATAAAACGAGAGAGAGAGAGAAAAAAAGTCTGAATATCCAAATGTATGCAACTTCAAATAATTTAACAACACAGCGCTCGAATTCATGAATCGTTTCCATAGTAACAGCTCATTCGTAGAGACTTGTACGGTAGATGGTCTACGTAATTTAAAGCTAATAATAAACTAATTAAAATGTGTCATTGTTGAGCAAAAACACTCTGCTGAAGCGTTCTGTAAGATGTTTATTTAGCATTCATGGAAGGAGTCTCCAGTCCCAATGCTTTGTAACAGTCAATAGGTTTTTCCTCCTGCCCAATCAGAATCGAGGATTGTGGTACAAAACACCACACAAACTATCATATTTCTCTTGCATTATAAAAAATGTTTGTCATTCACAACAAGACATGTAGAGCTGTCTATACAGCAGACAGAACTCTGTTGATTTATTTTATTTTAGATCATATTAGATCAAGTTTTGTCGTCTTGATAGACAGACCGACAGATAGATAGAGATACAGTATATACACAGAGGTTTTTTTTTTTTTTTTTTTCCTTTTAAATATTGTATTTAAAAGAAGAAACGCAGGGTTACCTTTAAGACAGTTTAAAGAAGCCAATAACTTGTAGAACTAAAGTTGAAACTATTTCAGTAATAGCAGGGATGCTAATTATAGTGGTTTTGACAGTAATGACACATGCAGTTTCACCATGACAGAAGACTGACACGAATAATACTTAAAGCTCCTGGCAACACAGGTTTAAATGTTAATAACTCTTTGCGATACTAAAGATCTGTGACTGGCTAAGAATTTTCCAGTGTAAAATTCAAGAAGCGTATATCCCTAGAGACGATATCATTCTAAATTAAACGATATAATTATAAACTCTAAAAGATAAAAAAGCACGTGCCGGTCATTAATAAGTGTATGATTGTAATCTCTGGCAAATAGCTGTGGTAAAAGATCACAGGATGTTCTGGTACAGGAAAATAATCCAATGTGTCATCGATTATGTCAATATAACATCGTTTTATTGCGTATGCTGGCTAAACATTTTCAGATCTACTCGCAAAACGTACACTTTCACATAGAGTGAGAAAACGCTTCATTAACTTGATTCAAAGTGATCATATGTCGCCATTTTGTTTACATCAAATCTGCGTTGAGGCACGGAACAAAATCTCCACACGTAATCTCGACTGAAACAACGCCAAATCAAAATCCATACACAAAATCACCTTCAACTATACCCCGATGCTTGTCCTAATGGCTGAATTACTGCTAGGTTGATACCAGCATTAGCCTGATGTGCCACTGATCTACCTCAGGAGGAGAAGTCAGTCACAATCTGCACTCCTCCAGCAACCCACTGTTAAAATAATAGCTTGCGGTTCCTCATAAATAACGTTGATTAGCCCATAGTACGAAAGGCAGGGTGACTCCTCGGGTATGGAGGTAAGCGCTACTGGAGCAAGAGCTAGCTGAGCAAATCCGCAAAATTAAAACATGATTAGGCTTTAGAAAGGAGAGCGAGGCTGAGAATGATAAAATGGTGATAAAATAGCTCTGTTTGCTCCGTTGGGAAAAATTAGCGCTAAGGGAAGATGGATAAGGGATGAGCGAGAAATTATTACAGCATGCTGTGAAAGAGTTCGGTTAAAAAAATATTTCAGAGATGCACGAGGTGAACAAATTGGATGTTCCACAAAGGTCAGTGCTAACTCGGAACGAAACTTACTTCCATCCTCACATGCCATATCATTTGATTTCATAGCAAATACAAATGTAAAACGCATTTCATAAATACTTGATAGCTTACCTTCAGGTCTCTTAGTAGAATTATAAACAGTGTTGAATTTGGACATGAGGTCTCAAAAGCCTTCCCCATGCTTTTAGGGATCCTCTTGGCACCAGGTGTGAATGCACAGTTGGAGCTATAAATAAGAGATGGACTAAATTTGACAGTAGAATCACGAGCCACTAATCCCCCATTGGCTCCTCCATTGGCTACTGAGGTTTGGAGTGATGACTCAATTTCGGTGGTGTAGAAGCTGCAACAGTCCGTCATCTTTAACACCGGTTTTCCTTAAGTATTTGAGTAATGAAGGAGCCTGTTAAACATTACAAAATGAATTAGTTTGGTTTTATACTATTAAATCCTGGGTGAGAGAATGTCCGAGTTATTTAAAGATTAAAACACATGGGACGTGCTGCTATAGGAAAATCATTATAGACATGGTGGTGTGATCCAGCCTCATGAAAAGCAGAATTATTTCCCTATAATGGCAGGCAGGATGTAAGTGCATAAACTCAGCATGACATTTATATTGGGCAATCCAGAAATCATAGTCAATGTCTGTAACATTCATCAAGACCAACGTAGACAACATTACAGAAGGATAATCCATATTCGGAAACAACACCACACGTCAGAAACCTGGAAACTACACGCGGAGAAATAACGCTCAGAACTACATAACACACTCAGAAGGACTTTGGAAAAGAAAAAAAAAAAAAGGAAGGGAGAATTCAGGGTATAAATAACAGCAATAATTAAGGGATTGACACGGAACAGGTGCACACATTAGGGAAACGAACCAATGATAAGACAGACACAGGGACAGGAATGAAATCAAAACAATGGAACATGGCCTAAGCAAAAACTCACACTAAGATGGAGGAAGTAATAACAACAGGAACATCTGTGAATATCAAATCATGACAAATTCATATCAATGTGGACAAATGAAGCTGATGTGGTCAGATTTCATAAATACAAAGTCACGAGGAACCCTAACCTTAACCATAACCACTGTATCTGATGCACAAATGTAATTACATACTTTTTTTTTTTTTAGCAACTTTTAATTTAACATGTTCTAGTCGATACAAAATGTTCTCAGCATAATGTTCATAATATTAATGCCATTTTTAACAATAATAATAATAATAATAATAATAATAATAATAATAATAATAATGAAAAATAAAAAATAAACCCAAGCGCATTACTCCATAGTTACCACAAACTCTATGGTGCATTTTGGGTATTTTATTTGAACAGTCCTGCAGTGCACTGTGGGATTTCATAAGCCTTCATGATATTCTCTGCTACTCATTTAAACATGACTTTTAAACGCCAGACCTCTCGAAGTAGTGCACTATATCCTAAATTATAAATAGGGCGTGATATTCTACTTAAACGTTCATTTTCTTCGAAAAAAAAAAAAAATCATTTAAGCAGATCTTTAAATGCAGAGAAATTCCGTTCGAAGTGTTTTTAGACCTGCGATATTCATAATTAAAGGTACCCTTGAAACCATGGCTCACAACATTGCGACATTATGGACTGGGGCTAGTTTCTTCATTTCTGTATTATTCCTGCTTCGGTATTCATTTTAAGGCCCTGAAATTAGCTCCGCCCCCTCAGCATACATAGTTACATACTGACCCTTTAAACTGCAAAACTCTAAAATATAGTCATTAAAGTGTGACTGCACATACATTATATGGCCAAAATTTGTGAATACCTGACCATTACACCCATATGTGCTTGTTGAACATCCAGTTCCTTTTCAGTAGGGTTGAGGTCAGGGCTCATGTCATGCTGGAATAGGTCTAGGCCTCTTAGATCTATTGAAGGGTGCTTTTAACTTTGTGGCCTGGTGTCCATAAACTTTTGCCCATATACGGTTAAATTCATTCCTGAAAAAAATATGTTGCACCAAAAAAAAAAAATTGACACACACACACACACACTCACACACACACACACACACACACACACACACACACACACACACACGAAAGAGCTTGTGACCGTTTTTTTTTTTTTTTCTACTTGTGAATGAAAATAAAAAAAAAATCTTTCAGCTCATGCCTTCTGTTGGACATTTCAAAGGCCAATGCAGACAAGCCTGGCATTCCCTGATGTACTTCTATTCACGATAGAGGGATGGAACTGGGGGAACAGAGAGAGCATCTCTTCTTTCAGGGTTTGTCACGAGTAATAGCGAGGGGGTGCCAACTGTCACGCTCAGGCCGAGTGGTATTTGAGGAGCACTCGGCAATGCATCATAGTGATGGATAGAGGGTTATTTACAACAACAAAAGGAGAGGCTACAAAGAAGAGGGAATGAGTTTATTCTCCACAGCCCACAGATCATTCTGGAAGATCTGCCAAGAATTTGTACCCTCCATCATCGGCGAGGGACGGACCGTGTAGCACAGATGGTGGAGAAAAGCTACCATATGCCCCTGCCATGCTACCCACCTGCCTCGCCATTCTGTGACACCACGGCTTTAGATTTCCTTTAAAATATGGACTGGCACAAATGACTTTCGGTCGTGTGGTGTGATTAAAACGGCACGAAGGCAAATAATTGCAGACATTTGAGAGGTAACTGGATCTCATAACGTCATTATCTCAAATCACAATGGGTTGTCGTGTTGTTTTAAGGTTATAAGGCATTAGAAATGCAGTTCTGTCACTCGCTTATGTTTCACGCTTTCAGGACAGCGTGTCTGATGAGGCGAAACAGTGGAAGAGCAACGTCCACGCTACGAACAGATCCTTGACAGCATTTCAGAAAATTGAGTTTACTTCAACTTTTCCCCACGATCACAAGCTGTGAAGAGAAAACCCTGCAGCGTCAATAATACACTTACCTGTTTTAGCTTGTAACCGGAATACCAAAAGAACACCACACAACTGTCGCAAAAACGTGACATAACGTGTCAATTAAGGCTCAGTTATCTGTTTAAGCTCAAATGAACCACTATTTAAAATGTGTACTCGCTATGCATTAGTATCTATTCATGAATACGTGTATTGCTACGTCACTGGAAATTTGTTACACGAAAATGATTAATAATTTCATTATTATTTGTGACGATGAGCAAATGAACACTCCATTAAAACTACTAAGCAGGAAATAATAACCTGATAACATAACACCCTTTTGACCAATCAGATTCGCTGACCTTTATTGCGTTTTGTGTAGGAGCTACGCACGTTTAAAACAGTAGAGGAGCAAATCGACACACAGTATAAACCTGGAATGATTGACAGCTGCATAGGTGTTACTAACTGAAACTCCCTGGAGCCCCGCCCTACAGAAACTCTGCAATATTTGGAGGAGCTTGCAATTTTACAAACAGGCGGATTTGGGCCGAGACGCGTCAAAGCCTTTCATTCAGCCAAAGCCGTCTTCGATTCACGTGCGTCGAACATGAGTAGAGCTAAAATTTCTCATTTACCGGCAAACTTCACTGTGAAAGAGTGTGGACGCTAGCATAGTTATTAATATGCGCATTGTCTTATTAATTACTATATATAGCACCTTTTTTTCCTGGAATAGGAAGAAAGGGACTTTCACTATTATAAAGCGTATTATAAAGTTGGTTTTCGTGTCAGTGTTCAGGAGAGCATCTTTCACAAGTGCTCACTTTTGCAATTAACCTTTCTTGGCAAGCTAATAATCATTACCACAGTGTGACTGATGTACCAAACACGCACAGAGCTACTGAGCGTTTATCATAATGTTCTAACATAAGCCAGCCGGAAAAGTGCCATAACACAAGCTTGTATCAGGACACATCTGTGTCATGACTCAGGTGTCGTTCAGGGTTCATGGAGGTGTCATGTGTATAAAATCATACTATCCAAGTAAAAAGTGTTACCAATCCGTTTGACATTATCTGCTGGAGAGTTACTAGATAATAAACTTCAGAGATTGGATTTCTTGGTTGTCTTAATTATTTCAATTCTCTCTGATTCTATGTATTAAAAAAAAAAAAAAAAAAAAAAAAAAAAATCATCTTTCACTCCTTACTCATGCACCGTGGTTCCTTTGTAATAGTAAACACTAATAACGCATTTACATTTATCCAATTGGCAGAAGCTTTTATCCAAAGCGGATTACAAGTGAGCCAGAATCCAATCCCAACACAGAGCTGTTAAAGGAACTGACAAGTCACACACACACACACACACACACACACACACACACACACACACACACACACACACACACACTACACACACTTTTTCACATAAAGACTAAAAGACCCAGACAGGGACGGATCTACTGTATACATGAGCAATTTATTTACTTGTACTTAGAATTGCTAGTAAAAAAAGAGTTCATTTTATCAATAAAGGTAATGAAAGATGAAACTGTTTATATTCAATATGTAACAAATAAAACACTCACATGCATGCTGTTATAGGAAAATAATCAGTGATGGGGTCGTGCTCTGTGGCCAGATACGAAGCACAGTTACAGTCACCACCCCCGAAGTTGATCTTCCAATAACAGCACATCCCAAAGTCTTTTATTCTTCTTATAAGACAACAATCTTTCAGTGACCACTACAGATATAGCACTTAGAAGTCCTGCCTAACATCTCATACTGGTTCAACATACCGGATTCATGGATCAGGATCCATGTGCAGAGTTTATATAAAACATACAATCAAAGGTCAAACAACTAATATAAAACTAAGCGGAAATCTAATGAGGACCCGAGGAAACATTAGAGTGGCAGTAATGAGTCGCAATGATTAACTGGAGAACATGTACGTATGCTTCCTTCAGGTCCTCCTTGGAAGTTTGTGCATATGGGTTCAGAGGTGATAATTACAATGTAGTGTGTGTTCAAATGTTCAATAGCTGGTGTGAGAAAAGTTCTTGTTTTTTTTTTTTTTTTTTTTATATCATCAACCATAAGAAGTCGTAAATTTTTTTTTTCCCCTTACTGAAAGAAAACAAAGAACCGAACGGGCTCGTAGAAAAATACTCAAGTGAAGTGAATCATCAAGAAAGGTGACGATCACGTCATCGTGGCAACGTAATGACGACATTTCCACCAGGACTTGAAAGTAGCGTTAAATAGTGAAAAGGCAGGAAGTAGATAGGAAGTGAACCGCTGAGAGGAATTCTGGATATTCTGACCTCTGCTGGTGGGGAGGAGTACCGTCCTGGGATTGGTATGGGGGATCAAATCATTGTCTATCTCCCCAATACTATCCAATCTCCACTCTATGATAAAAAAAAAACCCCAGTATAAATACTGTATAATATTATCAGTTGTATTTAGAAATAGTCATTTTTTAATTATGTATACTGTAACAAATAGTTATAGAATTAATTACTGAAATTGCATCCAGCTTATTATATTTTTTTAACAGTATTAAATGGGGCCTTTAAGCATCTTAGAGATGCTTTGGTTGGTTTCTGCCTCTGCAACTGTAGCATAAAAAGTGCAACCTTACAGTATATACATGGTTTATAGCAGTCCAGTCACTATTCAGCCTAGCATTGAAGTAAACTCTATCATCTGTGAAAATTCTGCATTTACACTCAATTAATCACTGTTGGTGAAATATTACATAATGGTATGCAGCAGCAGGTATAATTAATGCCAACTAATCTTACCACCAAAGCCATATCATTGTGAAGTATCATTTCTGTGAGTAATTAACTGGGCAGAATTCTGAAACTTCTACACTACCTCTCAGCTGTATGACACAGATTTATCACATTACTCTGTGAATTAATGCCTCATTTGTACAGAATATGTATTAGCGACTCATCAAGGGCGGTCTCGCCATAAATCAAAAAGTGCAGAGATGCCACAAAGTCACCAAGCCTGCGGCTGGCTTTGCGACAAAATCGCGCTATGTTTAAAAGAAATATATAATAAAAGCTTCCTCTGATGTGTTGTGCTAAGACGATATTAATAAAATATGTATATATGTCAGAACACTATTACAGGAAGCTGGCGAAGCGAAATATATAAGCTAGAGCAGGAGGAGAGGGAAATAGTACGGACAGTCGATCGCTTGGAAGTAATTAAACCCGAGTGTTGCTGAATTCTCGAATCTGATTGGTCAGAAGGTGTATTGAAGCAGCCATGAGAGCAACGAGTCTACGAATCACAGGTTTATATTAATTCTCTCTTTCTAATGTGTTTCTAATGTCATTTCTATAGTACCAGGTCGTTTGTATTTCATACATTTGACACAAATAAACAAATGAAAAACGTGTTGTTTATCGAAGGAAAACGTGTCATTGTTGACATGATGGCGTTTCTGTAAAGAGAGATTTATTTCGCGTTTCTGGAAGGAGTCTCCAGTGTCCAGTACTTGTGTGCTAGGTTCTTTTTTCTACTCTGTCCATTGGGTCATGTCCAAATAACACTGTGATAGAACAGTGGCTGAAGTCACACACACACACACACACACACACACACACACACACACACTACAATCAATCACTGTGCTGAAATAAATGTAGGTTTTTGAACTCAATATGCCACACACTTCAAAAGTGAGCTATGGCACGATTATGCCATTTCATCATCCAGCACCTTCGTCCCCAAACCCTAATCTCTAACAGGTCAATCTGTTCACAACAGTTTTTCAGTTCAAAATCTCTAAAAATGACAATCGAGTGTGTATGAAGCATTGTTCATTTCTTTTGTGTAACCTGTTTTTTTAACACACACATGGAAGAAGCATTAAACTGCACAAACACATAATCCTAACAATCGTTTGAGTGTTCTTGCTATTTCTTTTATTTATCTTGGCACAGATACATTTATTTTCTTCCCTCTCCTGTCAATTTGCAATTCCACATCTCCTATGCATTACTCATCACATTTCCCCTCCTTCGATGTAGGGCCACTGTGACTTGTGCGGAGTTTCATTTGTCATCTCCTGTTTTTTTTTTTTCTTCTCCCCTTTTCTTGCTGTCACACGCAACCAAAATGTATTCCCTCAAAGCATATGTACTTGTGTTCCACCATTTATTATTATTATTTTTTAAACTTAATAAGCTTGATAGCTTCAATCTAACAAATTGTAAAACAGAGCTGGTTAATTCTTGATTCTGATTGGAGAAAAGGTCTGACAGTCTTGCACAGACGTGTACAGTCCACATAAACAAGATAAACAATGCGTGTACTCATAGATATGGTGAAGTTTTCAGTGAGGAGATGTTTATCTAGCAATTTTTGGAAGGGGTCTACAGGGTCAGCATTTGTAACGGTCAGACGTAAAAGCTGTAACATGAAGTTTCTCCAAGATTTGAGGGGAAAAAAAAAAAAAAAGAGAGCCTGGCAAGACGACTACTGTCCGTATGTTTTGTTTTGTAGATGTTCCAGTATATTAAATGTAACTATAAATGCATAAATAGTGCAGCATATTGTTCTTTAATAGCTAGAAAAATGTAACTATTGTCACTTTGTTGTTGTATATCAGGAATTAAACACTTCAAGACATGCTCTTATAGGAAAGCAACCCACTTCAGGCGGTAACGTTGATTCCGCTTCATATCGAGTTGCATTATAAAGTGATAAAAAATTGCACAGTCGCCCCTAAGAACTGACTCCGAGGGACCTTTATACAGTTTCTTCAATTAGAAACCGGCCCGTTGCATCAGTTTAGAACGAGGCCTAAAATAAAAACTGGCAACAAGCCAACTTTGTGGTCTTGATGTGGAAATGCAATTGAGTTATGTAATGTTATTAAACACCCACCAGTATACACACTGCATACTATTAAAGAAAAAAAAAAAAAAAAGAAGGCACAGAGGTCATTTGCATTCTTTTCATAGAATCAAAACCATATTCATTACATTTAAGCTTTAGGTCTTCTTTCTTCCTCAGGCCAATGTTAGTGAGAGTGAATCGTTAGCAGCTAGTAACTTTGAGTCCATCGTAATCCAATAAAATGCCAAGAAATTGTGGCGTAACACTATGACACTATCTGTAACTTTATCTGTTTAGCGGTCCAAACATACTGTACTGTATGGATCTGTATTAGAACGTATTTGAGGTAAAAATGGCATCACTGTCAGCATGGTATGTGAATTCTGGTTCTGACCGTTCCTCAACCTCAAGTACATCACTCCAGTTCATAATCATGAAATAATTAAGGATGGAAACTGCAGGCTAAGGTATAAAGTAAGGTAATGCCAGCCCAACACTTTGGCAAGCCAAAAGCTACAGTAGCTAGGAGTTAGTGCACAGCATGTAATGTTAATCATTTAGGTATCTTTCTTAGTAGAAATAGTCTGTTTGCTCATATAGTCTTGATCGCTTGGTCTTTTAAAGTACATGCAGAGTATAGCCAATACTTCACCAAACATCTGCTGTAGGCATAGATGGTGTATCGATGGTTCATTTAATTGGTGAGCTTGGTCTAGGACTTATCTTATAATTGGATGTTCTTGCTGATTGTTTATAAAGGCATCTGGGCAACCTGGTGATATTTTTTTTCTTGGCTACGTTCAGTTTTATATGGAGTTGTTTTTTTGTTTTTTTTTTGGCATCCTATCACAAACCCCATGCAGCCACCTCTCTCCACTTTCTCTAAGAATCAAGGATTTGACAGTTTTTTTTTATAATGAGGCCTCAACGGTATTAAATAAATAATCTCTGTGGGCTGCATTGCAAGGTGGTGGTAGCTCAGTAGTTAAGACATTGGACTTCTGATCAGGTGGAGATGAGTTCAAATCCCAGCTCCAACAAGCTGCCACTGCTGGGCCCTTAACAAGGCTCTTAATCCTCAACTGCTTAGGTGTATAAATGAGATAAATGTAAGTTGCTCTGGATAAGGGTCTCTGCCAAATGCTGTAAAGCAGGGGTGGGCAATCTTATCCGGAAAGGGACGGTGTGGGTGCAGGTTTTCATTCCCACCAAGCAGAAGCCACACCTGAATCTACTGAAAGCCAAGATCAACTGATTAAACAGTTGGAATCAGGTGTGGCTCCTCATCTGGTCCTACTCTCCTATTGAACATCCTGTACATGTACAACACAATTAGTAGTCTCTCAATTCTTTGGCAAAACTTTAAATGGTACCCTTGACTTTATGCCTTCTGCAGATTTGAGAATTGCATGCCAATTGCACACAAGTGTGCTTGTGGAGCTGGAGCATAGTGTGTAACGAGTGTAGTTGGGTGGGGGATGAAACAGACAGATTGTTGACAGGCTTCACTGTCAATACCTGCTAACACAGTCCGATTTTCATCTTCGAATCGGACCCTGTCCGACCATGTATTGTGGTCCAAAATCATGAATATAATTTCCAAATATGTAACATTACAAAGATACATTTTAACAAAGCAGTCTTAATGAAGTATACAGATAAATACAACCACTAAAAAGTTTTGGAACACTTATCCGTAGAGAGAAAGATCCAGTTTCATGAATTGGGACATACGTATGATATCGCTAACTACAATTTTCAGCAGCACTCAGAGACTGTATGCTAACATATGCTATCTAGATTTAAAATTAGAACATGGCATAGGCTGCTCTGCCAGTAAATATCACTATAATTAAATTGTCAGGAAAACTCATGATAGCTTACAACGCAGGGTTCATATGTTTGCCTTAAGTCTTTGAATTTGGAGAAGACCATACGAAACTAAAGGTCTCATCATGAGCCTTTTGAGCATTGGTGTAGCTAGAGATGTTCAAAATAAATATGCGCTCACAGTAGAAGGATTGGCAAGTTAAATAAAGGTGAAATAACACATAATGCTCCTCAGGCCTATGAATCCAGTAGGAAAGCTCAGGAGAGGGAAATATTACAACTCTGTATTAAAAAATATTTTATGTATTTATTTAGTATTTTTTTTTTTTTTTATAATACTAATAAGATGCAGTCCTTTAAGATTACCCTTAAAATATCTCTGCTGTGGTCCTTGGCACCCTTAACGAAGAGTGTTCACAGATTGTAAAATTTAATTGCTCCCATAAATGTCACCGTAATGAACGGTGAAATGCAGTTTCTCAGACTTGCTGAGATTATTTTTCCTCCCCAACAGGCCATAATCAAAATTATACTCTCTTAATTATCCAAATGTACAGCATAGACAGGGATTTGACTCAGCACGAGGACATGCGACATACTGTATATTCAACAATATCTACACCATGCACATATCATTATATCCACGCGTGGAAAGTAATGAACTCTATGCACTCTTGTTACAGTACCTGAGTACATAGTTCACCATAATAGTACTTAATCATAGTACTTTTACTTGAATTTTTTTTTAAAGAGCTAAACAATAATAGTGCAATTTAACCCTGTAAGTGAAGTACAATACAATATGTGCAAAATTTTAAATAATTAAATTTCGATGCCCAATTAGAATAACGTATTTCCCTGCGTAAAGCCATTGCTTCAAATGCTTACTCAGCAGCAGCAATGTCTGAGACGTTGCATCAGACGCGCATCCCTGGGCCAATTGATCAACCCGCTTCGGTTTGAAATGCCACAAAGGGAACACGTCCAAGTAAGCAATTAGCTGTTTCACTGAGCTAGGCTAGCTAGCCAGATGTTTTGATGTTTTACAATAGGAAAGCTCTGCATTAAACACATGTTTAAAACAGATTAAGCAGATGTTTGGAAGCAGTTGCTTGTTGTGTTAAATAGTGCTGCTATAGTCCATGAGTAACACTCAGGATAATGTGTAAGAATTGCTAACTTTCTAACTATGTAGCTAGAAACATGTTTGATTAACATCAGCTAGCTAGTTAACAAATCTAGCAAGATACTGAAACCCTACCAGTTAGCCAGCTACCTAACAATACCTTTGTTTATACACTGTTGATAATGGAGGTGGTGTTGAACATAACGGTTCAGAATTTTCTTAGATATAGAATACGTTCAGATAAGTTGTGTCAATTGTAGACATGTAAAAAAAAATAAGTAATTACTCAAGTAGTTGTTCACCAAACGACTTATTTACTCTTAGTTCAATCAATTTCCTTGATCACTACTTTCAGCTAAATGCTGGGGAAGTGGTAGCTCAGTGGTTAAGCTGTTGGACTTGTGATTAGAAGGTTGTGAGTCAAAATCCCAGAACCGCCAAGCTTCCACTGCTGGACCCTTGAGCAATAACCTTAACCCTCATCTGCTCAGCTGTATAAATGAGATAATTTTCACTCTGGATAAGGGCATCTGCCAAATGCCATAAATGTAAATGTCTTAAATCAGATTATTTTGGACTTTTGTGTCACTGAGTGCAATAACACCACCAATGGTCTTAAAAAAAAAACATACACAGAATAGTATGAAGATGTAAAGGATGAGGGTGAGATCTGGTGACTATGATGGCCTGTACATATTATTTACATCATATTCATTGTGATAAAAACCATTCAGAGTGCCCTCATGCCTTGTGGATGGGGATGAGGTGATCCTCAAAGAGACCTCCTCCTTTCAGGATAGATATATTACATTACAGAGCAGGCAAAAAAAAAAATAAATGCATAACAGAGCTACTGGTTTTTCCTTTAATTTATCATTTATCTGTATGTGCTGAACATTAAATGGCAAGTACATAGCAGTATATGTAATTAAACTTTAATAGATTATTGATCAGAGGCAACTTCAGTGAATTTATCAAAAAGGCCTCACACGGTAGCTTAGTTGCTCCCCTCATACACTTTCACACACCACTGCTTATCCATATTCCACTGAGGTGAGGCCATGTGTTTTCACCAGTTATTACTTTCACGGGGGGTTCAACTGCTTTAAAATACTGAGCAAATAGATCATTCCTTTGGGCTGAATTATAACTAGTGTGCTCTTCAGGACAAAGCAAACAGAATGTAAATTAATGCAAGCTGATTATAGAATAGCATGGTCCTCTTTCTCTACAAAATAAAATAAGAAAAGACAGAAAATGAGTAGGAGACAGAGAGAGTGCTAGTGAAGTTCTTCAAGGTCACTGCAGATCAGAAAAAGTGCAAATGATCTTTTGTGTCAATGTCAATTTTGACGTTTAGGTATGGAAAGGGGGAACAAAATATACAATTACACTGCAACAACAAGGAAACAAACATTTTAATTATTATTGCATGATTCATTATTATTCTAACCATTATTTCATGATGTCTTTAACTGGCAAAGAAGATTTGATCATGTAAATGTTTTAGTGACAAAATGGCATTTCTCACAAGAGCTGGGCATCCTCTCAGCTGTCTCTGGTAGTACTATATTTCTCCAGAGAGTGCTTTGCAACTCATCACTAAAAGCCAAGCTAAAGCATAAAGCATTCCACTCCTGTGATGGGGCAAGAAAAAGGCTGCAAGACATCAGACTCCCCAGTAAGGAGAATGCAAACAGCTTGTCAAGGGAAGCCATTTAGCCTTCAGCTCAAACATAATTCACACTCTGGAGAGCCTTCTATTGCAAGGAAGACTTTTTGTGAAGAACAAGCAGGAGAAGAAGAGAGGGAAAGGATCGACGTTCATCCAAACTTACTATAAAATGATTTAAGAGGAAAAAGAGTGTGAAGATGACTATATGAATACTTAAAGATGAAACAGCTAACACATCACATGCTCCAAGACAAAAAGAGTCAATTTAAAACCCTTGAGCCTTAGGTTGCTATTTAGAGCCCTACAAATGAGGGTTCAAACTAAATCTTAGCAAGACTGAGCTGGATACTGTATATCCCTGGAGATGCATCTCCATGTCAAGAACATTCTGATATCCCTGGATAACTCTCAGATCACACCATCTGGAATTATACATAAACTTGGGGTAGTTGGTTTCTGGATAAGAAACCATCCTTCTCACCTCACACATCTAACCTGATTTGGTCATTTACAGTTAGTTTTCCCTTTATAACAGGGGTCTTCAATCTTATCCAAAAATGGCTGGTGTTGCTGCAGGCTTTCATTCCAACCAAGCAAGAGTCACATCTGATTTCACTTGTTTAATCAGTTCACCTTAGTCTCCAATCAACTATCAAGTGTGCCTCCAATTTGTCTGTAATGAAAGCCTGCAGCCACACCAGCCCTTTGTGGATAAGACTGAAGACCCTTGCTTTACAACATCAAGGGGATCCTTCCATTTTAATCCAAAGAGGTCACTCAGGTTCTTGTTCAGACCCATGCCATCTCAAGATTGGACTACTGCAATTAATTCCTGGCTAGACTTCCCCTGCATGCAATCAAATATCGATAACTGATCCAGAATTCTGATGTATAGCTTGTTTTTAACTTAGTTCACCGACATCACCACATCGCTGCAGTCCCTCTACTACCATCCTATAGCTCATGTCATATGGAGGTGGTAAAGGAGGGAGTGGGATCGTCCATGGTGTTAGAAGTTTTTTGTGGCTAATCAGCAAACTGATGACCTAGGTGTGAAGAAGCTGTCCTGAAGCTTTCTGGTTGTGGAACTACAATACAGCAGGCACAACAACAAACAAAGGCTATGGTTTGAGGCTTTTGTGGGTCTTTTGTCAGGCACTAGGTCTTCTTCCAACAGTGTTTGTGTATACTGAAGCTTATGTGAAAAGATATGCTGAGCTGAGAGACAGGACACAAGAAGTATGTTTAATTTCAGCAAGTAGAAGAATCATAAACCAAGCCCATAGCCAGGATCAAAATACAGGCAGACAAAGTAAAACAAGGATAATCCCTTATCAGAAAAGAGAAACATGTAAGGGTCTAACATAGGAGCAATTCAAAATATGGAACTCAAGGCTAGGACCTAACAATAAAATTTCATGGCAAGACTGTGCGTTAAGATATTGATACAGGTATAATACTACTAAAACTATTATAAACAACACACCAATGACAGGACAGGGGCAAAGGCAGGACTAGAATATAAACCAAAACAAACACATCCACATGGCATTCTTTGTCATGGGACCCATGTGACAAAAATGGAGATGTGCCACACCCTCTGTTGAGCTTTGCAGGCAGGATGATTTTGACAGTGCAGGTGTGGAATGAAAATAATCAGTGTCACGCGGTGATGCCTACGTGCTCGGAGAACTTGGAGGTGTCCCCGGTTTCTCTAGCCTCGGATCACACTCTAGGGGAGTCTCTTATCTTATATGAGATCATGGATTATCTTATATCCCTCATGGACTCTGGAGCGGCTCTCATCTAGTGTGGCATCTAAATCGCCTAGAAGACAATACAGCGGTGGTCTCATATATCAACCACCAGGGAGGATTATGTTTGTGTCCCCGTTTCAGGCAGGCTCAACTATTTCCTCTCTGGTGGAGGGGACGTTTTGTCAGTGAGTGCAATGTACATTCTGGGCAACTGGAGACAACACGCCTCAGAGGAGACAACAAAGTGCCCACTGTGGTTCGCCCTCACTCCCACACCAAAGAAAAAAAAAGGTCAGGGCTGGACGCCATATCTATATGCCTTTCCTCCAATCTCTCTGCTCCAAGATCGCCAAGATCATGCTATGACTGCTGCTAGTAGCACCAGATTGGCCAGCTCGAATTTGGTTCTTGGAAATAATATCTCTGCTGGACAGCACTCCCTGGGAGATTCCTGTTCGCAGGGATGTATTGTATCTATTGAACTATGGAAACCATGAGGATGGCCCCTGAGCGGCACCAGCTCATAGATTCCGATCTCTCAACCAAGGTTGTACAGACCATAAATGCTGGAGCACCATCCACGAGAAAATTGTATGCTTTTAAGTGGCAACTTTTTACTGTGGTGTGTGGAACACCAGTGAGACCAAGTAAACTGTGTAATAGCTATAGTCCTGAAGTACTTACAGGAATGCTTCTCAGCAGCGTTGGCTCCTTCTACAATTAATTTCTACATGGCCACCATTTTAGCCAGCCACACCCCAATTGATGGAGCGTCTGTGTGATAAAAATCCTCTAACTTCGAGGTTTATGCATGATGTCAGATTTCTGAGGCCCATCTGCAGACCACACATACCTTCCTGGTCCCTGCTGTGGTTCGGGAAGGTCTGTAAGGCGCCCCAATTGAGCCCTTGGAGTCAACCCTAAAGGTAACTCTTTTGATGGGCCCTGACATCTCTGTTTCCCCTTCCTGCCTTGACTTTGAACCTGGATTAGTGGGTATACTCGTTCCCACAGCGTGAAACTCACGCAACGTTGAGTTCCCTTTGCAAGGGAATGTCTGGTTTACACATGTAACCCTATTCCCTGAGAAGGGAATGAGACGTTGTGTAGCTTTGTCATACTGGGGTATGCCTGTAAATTGCGTCTTCGCTTCAGACGCTGATGACGTGGTTTACAGGTGCCGTTTTATAGTCACGCGATATGCCATGTCACTTGACCACGCCAGGCCTATAAATAGGCATGAATTTAAACAGACTTCAGATACCGGTCATGCACGAGAGTGCTTCCTACAGCGTGAAGCTCACGCAATGAGCATAACCAGCGTAACCCAGAGAGTTCTTGCTTTCTGAAATCCACTATTAACTCCTCGGCCCTGTCAAAGTTAAGTGGACGGTTTTCTTTCAGTGTGTCAGGGAACTTGTTCTTGGTTTTTGTTGGAGATCAGGCACACTAAATTTGCAGATGACACGATAATAATGATGACTTTGAAGTCTGTACTGAGGGTCAGTGGAGAGAAGATAATGCTGCCAATTCTCACCACCTGACAATGTCCCATTTTGGACAGTTTATCAGACACTTTTATGTGCGAAAATATTTGCTGAAAAGGTTTATAGGAAAGGATCCACTTCTGAAGCCTCACAGGTGTCATTTATCAAACTATAAAATATAATTTCATTGACAGCAGGGATGAAAACAAAACTACCAACATGAGTATTTATGTTCTTCACAAAAAGAAAATAGACGGAGCCACTGTGAAGATAAAAACAACCCAAATTCTTGCTATATTCTGGCAAATGTCATTAAACTATCATTAAACTGTCAGTTTAAAGGATGGTGGGATGGTGGCTCAAGTCAAGTCATACCAGAAGCTCAAGGAATTATAGTTCAGTGCAATTTCCGGTAGGTGGGTATCTTCATTTTTTTGGCTTTATAGCCAATAATTGGTATTTTAAATCTGATTCAAGCAGCTACTGGATGCTGGAGGGATTGCAGTCATGTGGTGATGTGAGAGACCTTAGTTAGAAACAAGCCATACAGCTAGCTACATTTTGGATCAGTTATAGATATTTGATTGCATGCTGGGGAAGTCTAGCTGTAGTCCAATCTTGAGATCACATGGGACTGGACAAGAGTGCAAATGACCTCTGTGGATAGAAATGGGATGATCGACAAGAAGTTCTGTTTGTCTTTAAACATCTAGAGCTGTATACACTAAAAAAATTATCTCATTATCCCATTATCTGGTGTCACTCAGAAGAGGATGGGTTCCCATTTTAATTTCGGTACCTCTCAAGGTTTCTCATTGAAAGCAATGGTTCCTGTTTCCTGAAGTCCACTATTAACTCCATGGTCTTGTTGAAGATGAATGAAAATGTTTCCTACAGATCAGGCACACTATTATGGTGTCATCCGTGAATTTAATTGGGATTCATATTTAGGGGCAGTGGGGAGGATATAATACTGCCCAGTCTCACAACCTGTCGAAGATGGGAAGTTTAAATAACTGTTTGTCTTTGCTCTTTGACACCTGTTTTGTAGTGATTAAAAGATTTATAATCCCAATATCCAGGGTTCAACCAGAAGAGTTTTGAGTCTGGTTCTTCTCAAGGTTTCTTCCTCATGTCGTCTCAGGGAGTTTTTCCTTGCTATCGTCGCCTCTGGCTTGCTCATTTGGAATCTATATCTACATTTGGATTTCTGTAAAGCTACTTTTTCACAATGTCTATTGTCAAAAATATTATAAAAATTAATATTGAAGTTCTGTATCCAGCTGTACAGAGAACTCATCAGGCCTAGAGCACTCTGGATGAATGTGTGTGAAAGACTTTGTAATTACAGCTTGACTAGTGGAAAATAAGCCAATTTGAAGGCAACATTTGCATGAACACCCAAGCACCCATAAAATCCTTTCACATGAGTGTGACTGGAGTTACTATTATTTTTTTTTTTTAGCCGTGGACGAATTTCGCCTAGCATGCGCGACTATACATGCGTGCATAGTAATATTTCTAATTAATCATCAGTTCATCATTGTTAATTTTACTGTTTACTTTTTTAATTATGCTTTTGTTTTGTTTTGTTAGTTTTATTCATATCAAATCGCTAAAGTACTTTGGTTAGCGTCTCCATTAAACATGCAATAAAAATCTAATTTGGCCACCTACTTGCTTGCATTATATTATTTTTGACAGTTTAACAGAGACACTTTTATGTAAAATATTTGCTAAATATGTTTATAAGAAAGGATCCACCCCTGGAGCCTCGCAGGTGTCATTTAACAAACTATAAAATATATATTCAGTGACGGCACAGATGATAAAATAACAGCATGAATACTGATGTTCTTCACAACAACAACAGACTGAGCCACTGTGGGGATAGAAGGGTATATTTGATGGAGGTTAGATCTGTTTCATCTGGCCTCACTTTCCTACCAGTAAATCATGGATCCATCTATTACCTGAATGGCTCTAATGACAAAATGCTCTCTAATGACTTAATGGTTCATTTATATATCTATATATATATAGATATATAAACCTAAATCCTGTCTGTATTCAGGCAAATGTCATCTCATTTCAAATTGTCTTAAACTGCCAGTGATTTAGCATCTTCGGCACTCCTTCAGATGATCACTTCCCGAAGGGAACATTTAGAAAAGTGTCATTTTCTCTACAGTGATCATTACCTAAACTGTGTGGTAATGTTTTTGTATTTAGCAGCCTTTACAACTACATGTCATTAGAGAAAATGAGAGATGGCCAAGATGCTTCAGACGGTTACAATCCCTCTAGCATTTTAGCATAGAAGGGCACAGTGGGCTCAATTTTTTTTGCATCCATTTACTGATGGATTCACTTATTTATAATTCTTTCAAATGTATTTTGAATGAATTGCACTTTCCACAAACTATTTCATGTAGTAAAGTCTGTTCAGTTACAGAAGTTTAGGAGCATGGTACTCTGCTACCATATCTGCTGGGCTGGTTTTCAGAAATGCAATTCAACTACATCATGAGGCATACTTAATTAATCTACATATACACAAATATTTCTGTATTTGAAGCTTGTGTACAATCCAACTTGTTTCATCTGAGTTGGGGGCTAGCAAATTAGCTAACTCGCCAAGCATAAGGAGTAGGCAAAAAAAAAACAAAAAAAAACGGCAAACACAGTTTCACCATTCAATTAATCTAATACCTGAGTACATACTGTGGCCTTTAAAAAAAAACAAAACAAAAAAAAAACCGAAAAACTGTTTTGGTGTACTGAATTGGTGAAAATGGAAATTCCCTTATCAGTGTTCACTGGAGCTTAGCACATGAAGTCTGAGATGAAACCATTGACTGTGCACAATTCCAGTTAAACAGAACTTGAACTTGTTTTAGACTTGCCATTTACTGCCACTTATACTTGGTCTTGTCATGTCACCGCTATTGGTCTTGGTAAATATAGTCTTAATCTTGACCAAAATACTGTTTCTGTTGTATTTTCTTTTTTCAGACACAAAGTTTGACAAGAGATAATTCCTTCTTCTAGAAAACAGCCTAATCACTGGCTCAATTCTCAGATGAAGACAGTTGACCAGGCTTGGCCTCGAAAAAATATTTGATAGATTTTGGTCTTGATTTTACTCTAAGTCAGTCTTGCTTTTATTTGGACCCAATCTTCACCTTGACCTACTTAAAACTCAGGCTTAACTCAATCTTGGATAGTCATGGTCTTAGATTAATTTTGGTCTCTACTACCCTGAGGCAGTCAGATTACACAACAATCTGCTGCCTCCCAATGCTCACCTGAACTAGTCAAAAACCTAACCCAGTAAGACGCCGTACCAATGCACGTCGCATCGCAATGCACTTTACATAGCCGCATCAGTCACTTTTATATTATGGAACATGTTTTTGCTGCCAATATTGCTGCTATACTCGTGCTTCTACATTACACGATAGTTTATAGTTTACACCCACATGTTCTGTGTATTTATTGTCTTGCACTCATCTCACACTGATATATATTGTGCTTTATGTAGTCTTGTGCACTGTTCTGTGTTGCACTATGGTCCTGAAAAACGACATTTCGTTCTAAAGTATACAAGCTATAAAGAGGAATGACAATAAAAACCCACTTGACTTGACTTGACTATAGTCAAGCTTTGGGTTGTATCTTTTATGGCCAATTCATATACAATCTGAAGGAGTTCTTCATACACCCTTACAAAAAAGGGTACAGTCACATCCGTGAAGTGTTCTCCCTTGAAGGTTCTATGTAGAGCATTACATAGCAGGTTTCCTTTTAATAATAGACTCCAGGTAGAACTGCTTTACGGAAAAAAAAAACAAAAAAAAAAAACAATTAACCATACTTTTTCTTTATCAGCTATAATTTTTACCTGATATTTAACTTTTGTTTGTCTTCAATTCGTCTTAATTCATGCTACCGACCGCCACGCTAACTCTGATTCTTCCTAACTAGTTTAACAGACTACGCTGTCGATTGGCTCCAGCCTGCCTCATCGTCTTTCATTCCCATGTATGCTCCAGCAGTCGGTGCTGGCAGACTAGCCTTAGGCCAAAACACAACTTACTGGGCTTTCTCTCAGCGCTCAGGCCACCAATCAGATTCACTTATGGCCTCCACCCCAAGATTCATGCACGTTCCTGAAGGAAAGAGAGTAGCTATTGTGTGTTTAGACTTAGAACCTTGCTCAGAAAATACCATTCCTTTCACAAGCATCTCAGAAGACGCTACAGCCCAGAGCTAACGAGCCTAGAGAAACTTGTGGCCTTAAGCAGATTTATCAAAAGATCTGAAATCCCTTTTATGGCCTTTTCATTTCCCAGGAAAAGGATTTTTTTTTTTGGTCTGAGTAGGGTTCAAATCAGATTCCATTACAAAGATTTGTTTTAATTTTTGTCTTTTATTTTAAAAAAAAAATGCAAATATTTACTTGATACTCGTTATTAGCTTCACTGTATTTCGCACGGATTCTAGAAGTCTCTAGAATTGTACTGGAGTGGTGTTTAGTGGTTGGTGTTTTGATGATGGTGGTTGAGAGTGCTGTTGCTGCAAAACCCCCTGCAGCAGACCACATCGGGTTCACTGACAACAGGAATCTTTAAAAGATCATATTGATTACCCCGAATTGTACTTTATAGCCACATACTTTACTTTGTTATTCATTCAAGAGCCTGTCTCCGAGTTTCCCAATCTGTAAAGCATTAGGAGATTTAGTTCGGTATTCAGAGGGCAGGAAGTGAGTGAGACCGAGCCACCCCGCTCTGTGGCATTACAGCTGTCTTCAGACAAAACAAAAAATCCTTGAAAACAAACATTAAAATAAACGATTGTGCACTCCCATGCATCAATACGACAAAATGAGCCCTTAATTAATTTCAACTGCTAAATTGGCTTATCGTGTTGGTGAGACAATTACAGCAAATGGAGCACATTTAGATAATCAGAGAAACTCCACAACTTGGGATCATAATGTGCCTGACTAATGACTTCATGCTCACAGATGCCTATTGGGTAAAAGACACATTAAATGGAAATGCTTCATGAGATGATATGATAAAGTTAATGACAGAGCAAAGTGGCGAATGTACAGCACCGAGCATTTTCACGGAGATACGTTGTGATCAAACATGCGGCACCGGCACGATGCAATTACACACGGTCTTAATGAAGACTCACACACGAGACTCATCTCATGGCTTAGTGATCCTTGTACATCAGTGCACTTACATGCGTCATGTGAGTGCACGGACGCCTTCGTAAAACAAATCGGCAATCGGTTATTGTACTTGAGCAGCTTAATTATACATACTGTATTATAAATGGTGCGTATGTCAGCTCTGCGGTGCACATAGTAGTAGGTGTGTCTTGAGAAAACACACAATAATATCTCACACTTGAATGATGCCTAGTGCAATGCAATTATACATTAATTATGCTGTATTTGTATTATCCATCCATCCATTTTCTATACCGCTTATCCTTCCTTCAGGGTCACGGGGAAACCTGGAGCCTATTCCAGGGAGCATCGGGCACAAGGCCGGCCGATCCATCGCAGGGCACAATCACATACACGTTCACACACCCATTCATATACTACGGACACTTCGGACACGCCAATCAGCCTACCATGCATGTCTTTGGACTGGGGGAGAAAACCCCTGCAGCATGGGGAGAACATGCAAACTCCGCACACACAGGACCACTGTGGGAATCGAACCCCCGACCCTGGAGGTGTGAGGTGAACGTACTAAGCCACCGTACGCCCGTGTATTTGTATTATAAGATGGCAAACCCAGATGCTTTATGATTTTCCAGCAGCGCACCAGTGGAGTATTGGGTCATCACCAGTAGCATACCCTAAAGCCCGGTGGGAATCATTCTATGAACAGTTCTATTTTTCTAACATTATTTCTTACATCATGAGAAAAGGCAGGACATAAGTGTGCAAACTCAGCAGTGTTTTTATTAAGGGCGGTCTACAAATCATAATCGTAGGGTTAAAGCACAAGCAGTCAACATCATGAAAGTGTAATTCAATTCAATTTTATTTGTATAGCGCTTTTTACAATAGACATTGTCTCAAAGCAGCTTTACAGAAATATCAACACGGTATACAGATATTAAAGGTGCGAATTTATCCCAACTGAGCAAGCCACTGAGTGGCGACGGTGGCAAGGAAAAACTCCCTAAGATGTTTTAAGAGGAAGAAACCTTGAGAGGAACCCGACTCAGAAGGGAACCCATCCTCATCTGGGTAACAACAGATATTGTGAAAAAGTTCATTATGGATTTATATGAAGTCTGTATGGCGTTAGGAGCAGCCGTAGTCCCAGCAGTCTGGAATTAAAGAAGATTTGAGCTCCATCCAGAGGCAGAGAGGATCTGGATCTCTAGTATCTCCATAAATTCGTGTGGGGCTCGGCGAAAGGACAGAGGGAACATGGAAGAAACTAGACCACGGAAACGGGGAGTCAAAGGAAACCGAGGCTGATGGTTAAAAGTAATGTGCATGATAAGAGTTTGCGAAGACAAAAAGACGCAAGAGGATATAAATGAAAATAATAATAATAATAATAATAATAATAATAATAATAATAATAATAATAATAATAATAATAATACTGTAAGTAGGTTTGTTCTTGGCGGACTAGATCTTCTGAAAAGGGTACAGTAGGAGGAACCCTTCACCTGGATATTCTAGTCCTAAAGCTAAACCTCTACTAAGATCAGCAATGACCCTGATGCATAAACTCAAGATCTTTCCAACACACTTAGCACTTGACATTATAGTGTATAATTGTAGAAGAGTAATGATTTATATTCTTACTATTCATTGTCACCCAATCTACTATCCAGTATCTGGTTTCTCTCAAGGTTGTATCATCTCAGAGAGATTTTCCTGGCCACCGTCACATCTGGCTTGCTCGTTAGGTATATATGGAAACATCTATATGTTTGTATCCTAAAGATGCTTTGTGACGACATCCGTTGTTAGAGGTGCTCTGTAAATAAAACGGAATTGAATTTAATAAAAATAGTAAAAATTGTAAACAAAAAAATTTTAATAATGAAACAATCTGGAACAACAGTTATATCACCTTCGTGCAAGTGACAGAATTTTTTTGTCCTACACTTGCCAGATAATGTGTAATGTGGATCATCATTAAATGTCATAGAATTATCATGAAATATCGCTGTATAGCAAAAAATTAAATAAATAAAATAAAATAATAATAAAAAATTAAAAATAAACAAATAAATAAATAAATAATATTGATTTAAATGATGGCAAAAATCCTTTAAATGTCAGACAATTTGTAAGCAGAAAAACAATTTATGTTAGACAAGGGAGGGGAAAAAAGCAAGAGATTATGCATAACAAAAATTTGCATACCCCTGATTCACTTTGGAAAAGGAGCACTGTGGGAAATTCAAATGTAATCCAGTTTAATCAAAATGCCTAACTGGCACAAATAAAGCACACCTACTATAAACACTCTGATCAGTGAGTAGGTTTTCATCAAATGCGGAGGGAAAAAAATCCAGATAAATGGTATGTTGCCAAATGGCAAGACTGTGCAAGAGGTTCAAACAAATAATTAATACCAACAAAGCTCTCCTTTGAAGATCATCCATTTTTGTAAACACCGCCATTAATTAATATGCATGTGTATTAATCAGTAACTCAGTATATATCCAAGGACAATATTAATACGCATACATACATACATTATATATGCACAGAATTCTATTCTTATTACATCTTATCATCTGCGAGCGTCTCTATGTAGGTCAGTGTCTTGATTATCTCCAGAGCTCTGAGCCTCTAGTGTTAAGGACAAGACGAGTGATGATTTATTTACCACACCCTCAACCTGTCAGGCTTCATTTCACTTTAACAATCTGCTCAGGACAGGACAGCTCGACTCCCAAGAACACGGCATTACAGCCAGGTGAGTGATGCTGTGAGAGAACGCAGCTTCTCAAACCCGACCGGAGTATAACTGATCGATGATCTTAGCTCTCAGCTGCACAGAACTCTGCTTAGATTGTGTTCTCCTGAATGGATAAATAGATCCCGTTCTTTGTTCTAGGTTATGTGTATAGAGGTAATGTGTATGGTTTACCTATATGGACGTGCTAATGCTGTGAGCAAGACAGCCATGTTGATTTGACGTCACTTGCTGAACTCGGGGTTGAGGAAACCTGACCGTGTTTATGAGTAGGAATTCCTACTTGAGTTGAAGCGGTTCTTTGGTTTTTCCTAGGCGGAGGTCAAATACAGCATAAATTCTTTGTACGGAATTAAGGTTCCCTTAAATAATGTACCACATTACTGTTCTTGATCACTGCACAATTCCATACTTGTTCTTTGTTGTGTTAGAACCTTAATTATTATTCTAGTAGAAAAATTAAATAGGGGGAAAACCTTTTAAAAGTTGGCGTGTAAATGATAATAATTAAGTAATACTAGCTCCAGCACCTTGTCATTTGTTTTCATCTAAAATAGGAGTGAATTAAAGGTCTTTAATGTTTGCTTGATAGAAAGCTAGTTTAATTTTTCGACTAACCAATCTGACATCTATAGGACTTTGGCTGTTGATCTAAAAAAATGAGCAAGTGAAGATGTCTCGAATGCATTTACATTTATTCATTGGAAACACAAGCAAAGCGATATATCAAGCGGAGAATAATACAAGTAGTGCTACTGTACAAGATCTTTTAATTGAGTTCTAGAAAAGCAAAGTTCACTCCACCAATGAGGGACAGTTAGTGTGAATGTTCTTGAAAGGGACCTTGAGCCACGCTGAGTAGGCACTACTAAGCATCGGTCGTTGTTCGATCGCAGATTGCGTGAGGGAAGGTAAGCCTTCAGGAGAGAGTTGAGGTAGGAGGGTGCTGTTCCAGACAAGGTCTTGTACGTGAGCATCAAGGCCTTGAATTTCATACGGGCGGCTACAGGAAGCCAGTGGAGGGAGATGAAGAGGGGTGTGACATGGGTCCTTTTGGGCTGCGTGAAGGCGAGACATGCCGCTGCATTCCGAATAAAGGAAAAGCTACCGAATATACACCCGTCAGCCATAACATTAAAACCACCTCTAAAAAGACCTCTAAAGGTGTACTGTGGTAGCCAGGCATCACAATTTCGCTCGTGTCAAAGTCGTTCAGATCCTTACACACGCCCGTTTTTCCCGGTTCCAACGCATCAACTTTGAGAACTGACTTCAGTTGTTGCCTCAAACCTCCCACCCCTTCACAGGTGCCATCGTAACGCGATAATCAATATTATTCACGTCACCTGTCAGTGGTTTTAATGTTATGGCTGATATATATTTGCAGCACGTTTCCTATGTCACTTAGTTCCATTTAGTTCTGTCTTTCACCAGACAGACATCATAAAGAAGTGACGACTCCATTTTTTTCCCCTCACAGAAACAATGCTAGTTAATAACTGCTTCAGCTCTGCAATGACAGCACGCTTTTGTCGCTGTAGAGTTGGCAGTGATGCTAACCTTGCTGTTAGGGGGAAATATGGCTCTCTCATGGCAAGCCACTTCATAATTTGTTGGACGTGGTTGTTAGACTGGGCAAACATTCTATTCATTCCAACAAATGAACATTTTAGTCTCAGAAACTAAACAATACCAAATGCCAACTGGCTTAACACACTTTAACTGCTGGAGTTTGATTGGTGTTTGTTGGGGTTTCAGGTTCAGGCAGCCACTGTTTGTGCTTACAGAACTTTTTCATAAAAGAGCTAAGAGTCGATTGTGTATGATAAATGATGTCCAATTACAAGAACCTGAGTATACATGTTTTTTATATAAGGTTCATTAATCTTAAAGTCTTTCCTGAGTTATATTCTAGCCAGCTTGTATTTGAATGGCCTTTCCTTTTTAGTTTTATGATGACTGATGACGCCAAGGTTTTGTTTTTGGCTGCAGCCTCACGCATTAAGGTACTTTATATTCGGTTCTATTAGGTCAGAAGGTGTGGATTAATTTTTTATACCAGCAGCTGTGAGAGTAGTTCCAGTTGTTAGACAAATCACAGTTTTACGGTATATTAATGCGTTCGTTCTAATGTGCAAGACGTATGAGGTGGATGCACCTCGTAATCAAAACTCAATAATAAAAGGATTTTAAACATGTGTTGTATAACAAAGAAAAATGTTTCATCAAAATGGTGTAGTTTTGGTCAAGATGTTTATTTAACATTTGTGGAAGGAGCCTCCGGTGTCAGCACTTTGTGTTTTCTGGTTCTCGTGAACATGATAAGCTGCATTTTTGTCTTATTCACTTCAAGAGATTGTCAGAAGAGATGTTTACAGCTGCTATAACAAAAGTGACAACAGCAACTAGATTTGAGGCTGTCCCACAACATAAAAAAATTGACTGTAAATTAAAAAGTATGATGTATAGTTCATTAATACATGTAAAAAAAAAAAAAAAAAAAAAATTTAATCCTTGGCAATTTGCTGTGATGTAAGAGGAATACAATACGCTGTGTTACGTTATATATGGCGAACTTGTAATTCCTGCACACTGTGAACAGGATAAAGTACCCTTTCTATCGTTTAACTTCTTTCATAACGGTATTGGCATTAGATTATTTAATATACAGTCACAGTGCTTGGTTTCATTTAAAACACTGACCATACTAATCACTGTTTTGAGAAGGTCAACATTATGTCATATAACTAACGTTATCTGGCTAGCTTGATGCTAACGGTACTCCCTATTGTCCGCGGTTGTCGTTGTGCTGCGATTTCAGTCCGAAAAGTTGCAGAACCAATAGCCACTCAGATCCTGTAGCTGTTAAAGGAGCTTTTATGAGCTGTACGTGCTCTGACAGAGCAAACAAAAGACACAAGTTCATGGAGATGTCCAGGTTTTTTCTCCATTTTGCTCATTGAATGTTGGATGGGCACCCAAGGCTCATTGATGCACGTGGGTTGTGAAGGCTAGCACGTCTGGCTTGATCCCACAGAAGAGCTACTGTAGCACAAATTGCTGAAAAAGGGAATGCTGGATATGATAGAAAGGTGCCACAGCTTGATGCCTATGGGGCTGTGTAGCCACAGACCAGTCAGGGTACCCATGCTGACCTCTGTCCATATCTGAAAGTGACTACAATGAGCAGGTGAACATCAGAACTGGACCTTAAAGCCTGGTCTGATGAATCACGTTTTCTTTTACATCATGTGGAAGGTCGGGTGCGTGTATGTCGTTTACCTGAGGACAAGATGGCACTAGGATGCACCAGGATGGGAAGAAGGCGAGCCAGTGGAGGCAGTGTGATGCTCTGGGCGATGTTCTGCTGGGAAACCTTAGGTCCTGGAATTCATGTAGATGTTAATTTGACACGTACTACCTACCTAAACATTGCTGCAGACAGAGTACACCCCTTCATGGCAACAGTATTCCTTAATCACAGTGGTCTCTTTCAGCAGGATAATGCACTCTGCTACACTGCAGAAACGGTTCAGGAACGATTTGAGGAACTTGTCAAAGAGTTCAAGGTGTTGACTTGACCTCCAGTTTTCAAGATCTCAATCAGATCGAGCGTCTGTGGGACGTTCTGGACGAATAAGTCTGATCAATGAGGCCCCACCTCACAACTTACAGGATTTAAAGGATCTGCTGCTAACGTCTCAGTGCCAGATACCACAGCACATCTTCAGAGGTCTTGTGGAGTCCATGCCTCGACGGGTCACAGCTGTTTTGGCAGCACAAGGTGGACCTAAACAATATTAGGCAGGTGGTTTTAATGTTATGGCTGATCAGGTTTGATTCACTTATGTTAATATTTGTTTAGTTAGTTAGTGTTAGTGTTTCTTACATTTATATTAAATCATTTTCATTCCTACAGATTGCAATACTGTGATATTACGGATAAGATTAACATGCAGTTACTAATTTCAGTGACAAGCGTTCAAAGAAGGGTTCTTTCTCCTTTTAAATATGATCTCAAATCACTGATAAAGTATTGCACCGTTTTGCAATTTTTCTTCATTTTCATCCACCTAACAGCCCTGTCTTCATTAAGTTAATTGAGCTTCAAAGGTTGTTTCATACTTAATTATCTTTCTCAGGATCAGATAACAGGTTTCTCAGTTGCACCAATTACGCAATTTAATTTCCCAGTTCATAAATCAGTTGATTGCTGGTCTTAATAATGTGATTTTTTTTTTTTTCTTTTCAGTGTGTGACCAAACTCTATTTTTTTTCCTTTACCCTATAATAAGTAGGTCAGAGATTCATTCTCAAGCAGCTAATACGTCATTTCAAAACATTTCTTAAAAGAGTGTGTTATTTGTAATACTAGTGCTCGATTAATTCCAACATAACCATGACACAAACAAATACATGTTCTGCCCGTGCTGCGGGGGTTCCCTCTGGGTATTCCGGTTTCCTCCTCCAGTCCAAAGACATGCATGGTAGGCTGATTGGCGTGTCCAAAGTGTCCGTAGTGTATGAATGGGTGTGTGAGTGTGTATGTGAGTGTGCCCTGCGATAGATCGGCACCCTGTCCAGGGTGTACCCCGCCTTGCACTCCATGCTCCCTGCGATAGTCTCCAGGTTCCCCGTGACCCTGAAGGATAAGAAATAGAAAATGGATGGATAGACGGTTTGATATTATTTCCAAATTAGTCCCATTTGTGCTGTTAGGAGTTTCTTTTTTTTTCTTTCTGATTACCTTCATGCTTGACTTCATCATGAAACATTTCTCAGCTGGAGAAACAGAAATGCTAATGTTAATATCTAATTTTTCTAACTGGCAGGTGCCTCCATATGTCTTTGGAATCGCTACAACCCAATTAAATCTAACATCTGTTCCATTAACAAATTAAGATCTCATCCATCAAACCTGTCCCACTCATCTCTTCACGTTCCCCGTACTCCACGTTCTTCATCCGCAAGTTTCTTTAATATTATTACTCCACAGTGGACACAAAGGAAGCCCAAAGTCATTTTAAAGTCATTCGGCAAGTCCGTGTGACGTTTTAATAAGCTTTTCCATTATTTACATGATCATGAAACCTTTGAAACCTGTGAAGTGAGGTTATACCACAGCACTGACGGGTCAGAAGGAACAGCGGCTGCAAGGCTACAAGGTATATGTCAATACACTTATTAAAATACTTTATCATTTCTATGGTAATAACTCATTCACAACACGCCTCAGCTATCATAAACATGGCTGCCTACTTTGATGTTGACATAGTACCTGTAACAAGTGGCATAGATTAGTGATTGTTATGATGTATAGCTTAGTTTAGCATAGCTTGTTACTAACCTTATGGTAATAATGTGAGTAACACTGCAATTAACTTAGCTGTGAAGTGGGAAGTCAGAACTCATCAATTTTGATCTTCTTGGATTCGCGCTATAAATTGGGGGTGGTGGTGGTGGTGGTGGTGTGGGGGCGGGCGCCTCCATATTCATCTTTTGTTAGCAGCAAGCTAGCCAGCTAATTGTGATGAGTCATGTTTATTTTATGTACCTTCTCAAAACAGTGAACTGCAAAAAAAAAAGTCAGTGTTGTAGATTTTGTATGTGGATTGATGAGCAAGCAAAAACAAATAAATGTATATACGGTATAACTCATTTAAATGCTGCTTTGTTTACTGTTGATGTGTGAGCAGTTTACCACGCCGATTTGAGTTCACTTGCTGAACTCGGGGATAATGAGGCCGTCCCGAGTTCTCAAGTAAAAATTCAGGAGTTGTAGCACTGTAGCAAGAGGTCAGAATTATTCTAACCTGTAAATGTTAGACCACTTCTGTAGGCCCCTTAAGTACAGTTTATAAAAATACCCATGATAATGTCATGGAAATTTACTGACTCTAAACTACATCGAGTTTAGTTTTTCATCGTTGACATATCAATATTATTGACTCGTACTCAATACACTGACTTACGAAGTCTGCTCACGTGACATTATTCTAATGTTAATCAGCCCGGAAAGTGTCGTAACAGCCTTATGTCTACTCGACGTCACGTCTTTATGACAGCCGACACCTGCTCGAAGGAGTTATAAATGTTCTTGAAGATTTATGTCAGTCGTCGGAAAGATCTCATGCAAATGTCATAGAAACAATACCCTTAAGGACAGTGTTACCAAAAAAATAGTTTGTTTATAAGCACAGGATGAATTTCTCTTTGCGCACACAGCAATATTCCTACTTGTATAAACACTGGTAAGGAATGTAGAGCCGCAGGAATTCGAACCCCGACCCTGGAGGCGTGAGGCGAACGTGCTAACCACTAAGCCACCGTGTGCCCTCAAACTTTGTGATTTAAAATTAATTTTCGTTATATTTAAGTGTATTTGGCTTAAAGAAATTTATTTATCAACTTGAATTTTTAGGGATTCAAGTTCAGACAAAGTTTCCTTTGTCCCCCCCCCCCCCCCCAGTTGTAGGTTAAAAATGACAAGCTTTAGTCAAAGACAGCATTAATTCCACTGGAACCACTGTCAGCAGCCGCGGAAAAAAAAAAGAAGGAAAAAAAAGTTCAGATAACATTATCATTATCGTACCACGATAACAAACCTCATCAGCCAAATAAGCAATGGAGCGGTCATATCATAGTGCCAAAGTGCTTGGAACACCTTAGAACTGGAGAATAACTTTACCAAACGAGAGAGAGAGAGAGAGAGAGAGAGAGAGAGAGAGAGAGAGAGAGAGAGAGAGAGAGAGAGAGAGAGAGAGAGAGAGAGAGAGAGAGAGAGAGAGAGAGAGAGAGAAGGGGGACAGTCATTCTGAACCAGGAAGTGTGAATGCCATGCACAGGTGAAGAATCCCAAATCAGGAAGTTTCAGGGCAGATTTTGTTCACTGAGCCTCAGAGTTTCTTTTGAGGTCAGGAACGGGCGGATCTTATCCTGATTTCCACAGTCTTTTAAGCCTGATGTGAAGACGAATGAAGTGGAATGCACCGTGTCCGTGTCGGATTCAGAGACCTGAAGTGGATTTTGATGTGTATTTTGGCCGAGTTTCAGGGACAAAGCTGAAAGCAAATAAAAGAGAGAGAAAAAAGAAAAGTACACAGAAGCACACGAGCATTACGGAGACCCAGACAAATAATCGATGCTAATCGGCATTACTGTTAAACACTGGATTGGTTTGCTAATTCAATTCATCTCACACTGCATGTAATCCCTGACCTCTATGTGCTCTGATTACCACCAAAAATATGGCCTCGGTGTATCTTCACCACCCAAAAGAACACCAAATTGAATTTCCTTTCAGATCAGACAACACATTAGGACGGATTAGCCACATAGGCTGCATTAGAGATCCGTCTCAGATAGATGACCTGAACGAGGTCGAAATTCTAATCCTGTTTCTATTGCTAATCCTGTTTTTATGTATTTATTTATTTATTTATCTCATTCATATTGACAAGTTAATTGAAATTCACAAGTCATAATAATAATAATAATAATAATAATAATAATAATAATAATAATAATAATAATAATAATAATAATAATGATAATAATAATGATAATAATAATAAAAAAAAAGCATTTCAACATGAAGCAAAGGTCATTTTCTGAAGTTTTTAATTTGTATAATAAGAGCAAGCATGAAAATATTGTATGCAAAAGAATTAGGAATACAAATGATGTATTATTAGTTTTAATTTAATGACTTGGATGCTGTACATTTTTGATAGTACTCACAACAGGCTGGAATTACTGTAATTAAAAGTTTCTTCTCAGAACTGTTCACCAAATTGGTTGTTAAAGCATTTCAGAGCAGTGAACTCCAACAAATTACCTCCAAATAACTGTCAAAGTCACGGACCTTTTCTAGTTGTAAGGGGATTTAAATAAATAAATAAACAAATAAATAAATAATAATAATAATAATAATAATAATAATTTTGTGCCATCTGACTAAACATCAGGTTCCTTTCCCTGCTCTTCATCAGTTTTGCTTAAATAAATACATAATAAATGAATATACAAAATTTGTAACACTAATCCATCTAAATTCGGGTTTTTTTTTTTTTTTTTTGGTTAATCATTACTTCTCTTACCTCAGACAACATTAAAATGCCATTATAAATCTTTTCATCCTTAAATTAGCCAGTGAAGAACTTATGAAGAACCAATTTTTCTAAGACTGAATGTATTAACTGGGCAGTGTGTGAACAGAACTCCGAACTATTGGTCGTTACTTTGTTCATAATACCTAGAACCAGGAACCTTGCAGGCATTTAGCTATCTTAGCATGTGGTATGAAAGGGTTCTTGTTTTTTTTAGCATGAAAAAAAAAAGGGTTCTATCAGTGGGTAGTTTTGCCCCTCACAGCAGTGAACCTGTTCAGTGTCCCACAACGTTCCCCTGCCACTCACGGTACACGTGTGTCGTGGAAACTAATGATAAAACACATCCGCGGGTTACTTTACTTCCTGAGCAAGTGTGGGCCTGAGAATGAGCTGCATTCACGTTCACGGGAACCGCAACACAGTTCCAGTGCATCTGAACTCAGACCATCTCCGACATGTGGTCTCGGGTTCGGTACCGTGGTGCACTTTCCGGTCCGCATGACAGCTTTCACATTACCAATCTTTCATGCAAACCATGCTCTGTTTCAGACTATACTGCCAATGTGAAAGGCCTCTCAATCACCTGGCTCTCAGTCTAACCAAGCTTGAAATCCATGAAGTAACAGAGCAGCAGTCACCTGATGGACTTACAGCAGAACAGGAAACTGCATGGTACTTTTTGCATGATTTTTTTTTTTCTCCTCTGACTCAAAAAAGCTGTTTTTAGCCATTATAAGCATTCTTTCCCCGTTTTTTTTTTTTTTTTTAATTTATTTATTTTTATTTATTTATTTTTAAAAATGTACACATTGGAGCTCTAACAATTTCTACAAGTCATATGACTCCTGCAAAAAGAGTAAATATGATACATAAATGAGAGAGAAAAAACAATAAATAAATAAATAAATAAATAAATAATCATATGTAAAAATGAATGCAAAATGTGAAAATCACATGCGATAGAAAACAAGATAAGCCGGAGCTACACTGTGAAAATAAATGAATAAAAAAGATTCACTACAACTTTCACTACAAGTTCAAATTGAACATGTAAAAAAAAAAAATGAATAATGTGAAGAAGAAAAAAAAAAACAAACAAACAAGAAATTCACATCAAATTAAAATACATGCGCTACACGTGAAATAAAACCACATGTGAAAACATCTGAAGTGTCACAAACCGGGCTCGGTTCAAAGTATGGGATTTTTATGATCTAAAGTCATAAATAAAGTCACAATCTGTGAGAACATCCCGTGACAAAAGCCTGCACATTTCACCTGCGCATGATGTTCCATATGTGCAAAAGTACACACAGAAAATCCCCAAACCAGCTTCCTGGATCTTACAAGCTAATCTTCAAATAGAACTTTATCCTTTAATACAACATTCGAGACAAACAGAAGCTTCCCAGTAAACCATCAGCCAGAGGAGCAGTATTCATTTCACAATTTAGATTTCTGAGAAGCCGAATGATCTGAGCACTTTATCTGATGACCACTCTCACTCTGATAACCTTGAGAACGCTCTCCCTCTCCCTTTCTCTCCGTCTGTCTTTCGAGTGGGCTGTCTAATGAAGGGTCTGTTTTTTATTTTTATCAGTCTGTCTTTTTCCAGCCCATTCCCCATCTTTATCATCAGATTGTATTGGAGCGGAGCAAACCGCTCAAGATTGAGTTTCAAAGTTTTGTCTGTGCTACATCTCCAGCACTCTACTCTGGGCTGAAATTGGGTTATTTTAGGTGGAAAGAGTCTTATTCTGTAGTTTTGTGCTATTGCTATCAAGTTGGTTAAAATCATCGTGCTTTTTAGCTGTTTTTTTTTTTTTTTTTTTTTTTTCATACTGTTAATCAATACAGGTTTTTCCACTGCTAAAAGCGTGCTCAGAGCTCACGTGAATGTTGTCGGGAAGCAGGTGTTTCACGTAAGATCACTGACTTGGTATATATTAAATGTTTGCCTGTATTTAGATTAGACCAAATCTTTGCAACTCGACGCTTTGCGTTTTGTAAGCTTGTATTATAAGTTTCTGGTTAAAAAAAAAAAAAAAAAAAAAGTGTTAAGTATAGCTTGTCGTGTGACACAACAGAAAAGCGTTGAGAGTCTGAATCTCAGCGATTCCACAGCCATCTATGGGTGGAGCAAAACTGACCTTGCTTTCGGGGTGGGAGGGGCATACTCTATCCCCTGTCAATCATAGAGACACTAGCCAATCGTGTGCTTTTGTGAGCTCATGTACGTGGAAGAGGGATAGAGCTTTTCTTTCTAATGTATTATGCTGCCATGACACAGCATGAGCAGCGGTTCAAACAGATGAAGTTGGCTGGCTTCATGGATCTCAGAGGAAGCAAGTGTTGGCCCTCACCTTCCCCAGCTGGTCGCTGTCATATAGGGGCTGGCTGGTGGGTAGAACCAAATTAGGGAGAAAATGAGTTGAAATCGGTATTCATTCCTCAGAAGGAACTACTTTTTCATGAAATCAAGCCACAATCTGTTGTACTTGGAAAGTTCCTGGGTTCCTGCGATCTAAACTTGGTCTAGTGTTTCCTCTACTCTTCCGGGAAGACTTTCCACTAGATTTTGGAACATGGCTGTGGGGATTTGTGTTCGTTCAGCCACAAGAGCGTTAGTGAGATCAGGAATTGATGTCAAGTTCATCCCAAAGGTGTTCAGTGTGGTTGATGTCAAGGCTCTGTGCAGGACAATCGAGATCTTCCATTCCATCCTTGGAAAACCATGTCTTCATGGAGCTCGCTTTGTGCACTGGAACAGGTTTGAGCCTCTTAGTTCCAGTGAACGGAAATTGTAATGCTACCGCATACAAAGCCATTCTATGCAATTGTGTGTTTCTAACTTTGTGGCCATATAATGTAATTGTTTTCGAATTTTGGTCATGTAAATGTGACGTCCTTGTTAAGATCTTCAAGTAGATTACAGCATGTCGAGGTTTTGTAAGCTGAAATCTCAAAACTTGCACCCTATATCACTTAGAACTTTGAAATACTAAAAGGTCACGATTTGTGACTATACGTGATAAAAATAACACAAATCCCCATAACAGCCATCAGCTCATCAAATGAACAGACTAGCAGTGCAAGCCTTCAATGCAGAGATGATTTGCTCTGGTTATTAGCTGACAACTCATCTGTTCATGATCAGATGAAAGAAAAGAAGAAAAAAAAAAGTGAAGCAAAGCCAGATTCACAGCTTTTGCTGCTGGAACATCTGTGCCTCTGTGCCAGAAAGAAGCCAGGAGGAAAAATGATAAACCACATGAAACCCAATCTGACTTTTCTTGTTGCAGTTGTACTGCTATGTGCAAATTTTACAAAAGAATTCTCAAAGGTTCTTTAGATGGCTGATCTGTTTATAACCTAGAAGCACATATGAAAGATGCTGAGTTCTTATTTATGCCATGTTCAGGTGGCAAATTTGGACCTTGTAAAGGTGAATGTAGACTTAATGCAGTTGAAGCTTTTTAGCTTAATAATCTGTTAATAACCAGTGAGAATATAGTGATATAATCTTCCATCCATCCATTTTCCACAGCGCTTATTCTAAACAGGGTCACGGGGTAACCTGGAGCCTATCCCGAGGAACTCGGGGCGCAAGGAGGGGACACCATGGACGTGGTCCCAACACGTCCTAAGGCACAATTGCACACCCATTCACACACACATTCACATACACACACCCGATCAGCCTACGACGCGTGTCTTTGGACTGCGGGAGAGAAGCGGAGTACCCAGAGGAAACCCCCGAAACACGTGGAGAACATCCAAACTCCATGCACACAGGGTTGAGGCGGGATTTGAACCCCAAACCCGGAGGTCCAAAGCCATCGGATATCATTTATTAATACTTTATAAGCAAGACCTCGTACTTCATACTTACCTCGTTAAAGTAAAACAGTCATCAGAAGTCGGACATTATCTAGTGAAAAGAATACGTTGAATTCTCGATTCTGATTGGTCAATTTGAGATGTTTATCAATTTTCTATTACAGCAGCCCGGAGAGGATTTAAAATGTGTGCGATTTTTGGATATAGCAAACTTTTTTTTGGTGATGTGATGATATGATTATTTAGCATTTGTGGAAGGAGTCTCCAGTGTCAGCAACAATACAGCTTGCACAAGCAAGCACAAAGCAATCCACTTCCTGATTGGTCAGCGCCAGTTAAAATGCTGTATTAGCTTGACAACAATCGCAACTGTGTATTTAGGGACTGAATTACGCTAAAAAAAAAAAAAAATGATAGCAAGCCCACAAACCATTTGAATTCGATTGTAATATACGGGCTGGACTAATATCGCACAGGGTTCGCCCGCTCAAAGCTAGAAAATTGCAAAGCAGGAAATTACAATTTTCTGGCCGGCCAGCTGGCAGGTAGGGGTGTGACGGCTATTCGAACTCAAAACACCAGCTCTTTAAATTGCACTCTGTGAATCAGCACCATTAACCTCCACTCACAGACAACCGAATACAATCCTGTATAATGTCCGGGCCAGTAACACACCATCTATACGCAATCAGTGGGGTGAAGGAGACAGTGATATGTCTTGATGAGGCAGTTCTTCAAACTCGCACACACACACACAGAGAGAGAGAGAGAAACAAGCATAAAGAGGAAGAGACGAAACAACAACAAAACAAAAAACCCCAGACATAACATATTTTAGTTCACTACTAAGTAATAACGACCCCGATGACTGAAAATCGTTCACTTCGCGATTTTCTCTGACATCGTGGACCGGAAATCGGGTGATTACATGCAGTCCTGATGTAATGTTCTTTCGGAAGGAAAACAGTTTGTTTCTCGCAACTTATCCCGAGTCGAAATGAACACTGACGGGAAGCAAGTCCGGTCTTCTTTCCCAATCGAGCACATCGAGTACGACGTCTCACTATCTCTTCAGCCAGGTTTTTTTTTATCCGTGTTCGACCGGACCGCTGTGTTTAAGTGTAAAGCCTCTCTCTAATCAACAGAACTCTCCCGATTCAAAATGTCCGATAATTAACGACTGACTGGCTGTTGAAGTTATCATCACTCGCAGTAGGAGTATCGTACATGAAACACCTGCTTTCCGACAACATGCACGTGAGCCCTGAGCACGCTTTTAGACGAGAAAATCTTTTGATTGATTGGCAGTAAAAAGCTTTGAAGAAAAAAAAAAAACTGATGAAGGAGTTAATGATGCATTTCTCCGCCTGTTCTTTTTTTTTTTGGGAAATCTCTTTGTCTAACTCTCTCTTTCTGACTGCCTCGCTTGTTCTCTCTCTCTCTCTCTCTCCCTCTTTTTCTTGTCCATACAGCACCTTGCATAAGTATTCCCCCCTTAAACTTCTCCACGTCTCAGAACCGACACGGATTGAAGAGGGATTTTAACGGCATGACACAAAATAGTCCACGAGTCTGAAGTGAAGGGGAGAAAATAAATCAAACGTCAAAGTTGCAGTTGCATAAGTATTCATCTCCCTTGCTGTGAAACCCTTACGTTAGCAACATCATTTGTTGAACGGAGCCAAGGTGTGTCATTTAAGTATCACGTGCGCATTATAAATACACCTGCTGATGGAAGAACCCAGAGTTGGTTAGATAACATACCGAAACCAACAGCATCACGGAGACCGGGAAGCTATCGAAAAACAAGTCTGTGAGTCTAGAGTCGTTCTGGAAAAGGATCAGGTAGGATTTGGTTATAAGACATCTCAAAGTATGTATATTCTGCTGAGCATCATTCCATTCATTTCTTAAGAAATGATAAGAAAAGGTCATAACCACAACTCTGTCTTGAGGAGGCCGTGCGCATAAAGTCGGTGGCCAGGTAGCGTGCGTTATTCATAGAACTAACCAAGCAGCTAAGGATAACTGTCAGTGTGATGCTTCCACCACCATGCTTCACTGTAGGGATGGTATTATCAGGGTATTGGGTTTCCGCCAAATTTAAGGCTGTGTAACAAGGCAATTTATGATTTTTTTGATTTCATACAGCTCAACACTCTTCTTTGTAAGGTGTCCGAATTATGCTTGTCCCGCCGAGAGCTTCTCCCATCTGAGCTGTGGATTTCTCCGGCTCCTTCAGAGTTACCTTCGGCCTCTTCGTTGCTTCTCCATCCGTCTCTCTTGATGTCTCTCACCGTGTCAGTGTATTTGTAAAAAACCTTCTCTCGCTCTTGCTGCTTGCCTCTCTGTCCTCCTCTCAGACCCACATACACACTCTGTGCCTTTTAGGTGGGAATTTATTTATTTATTTTTTTTTCTGGTCCGATCACTGTGTCAGAATGATTCAGTCCACTGGGGGAAAGAATTAAAAGACATGACCCACTTCCTTATTGACCGCTTATCAACATCTGAGAAGTTGGAAACTTTGGATTGACACTAAAGCCGAAAGCGAGCTCGCCACGGGCCCGGCTCATAAAAGAGAGCCGTATCAACTCGGTGACATTGCAATCGATCTCAGAAGTTTCAGGGCAGCGCTCTCGTTTGTTACGATCACACCCGGACTTTTCAGCGCCTCGCTGATGGATGAGTTCGAGAAAAGGAATTGAAGAGAGAGAGAGAGAGAGAGAGAGAGAGAGAGAGAGAGAGAAAAGCTTTAATGGCCTGATGACAATATTCAAAGAGAGAGTGAAAAAAAATTGGAATTTCATGAAACATCTCAGCCTCTTTACTAACAAACAAATCGATGACTTGTGATGAAATGCATTTCCACGATCTGGGCTGAGCTTCAATGTGATATTGTTTGTATCACGTAGAGACAGATTTCTCGCAAAGTGATACTCGCGTTTCAGCAAAACAGACAGTATCTGGATTGTTCAAAATTAAAGGCAAATATTGATCTGGTGCCGTTGATATTTGTTCCGCCTTGATGAGACATCTGGAATTGTTTAACAAGCATCCTGGTGTGGACAGTAGCTGGGGTTTTAGGGACTGACAGGCATGTGAACACTGATAATATGCAGTGTGAATCTGAGAATGCAAAAAAAAAAAGAGCAGAAATCTGCAATGCAGTAGAAATCAAATATGCTCTCTCTCTCTCTCTCTCTCTCTCTCTCTCTCTCTCTCTCTCTCTCTCTCTCTCTCTCTCTCTCTCTCTCTCTCTCTCTCTCTGTGTGTGTGAGCTTTGTCATGTATTATGTGAAGAATAAAATACTTGCAGGTGTGTTATTATAGTCAAATAATTAAGAATGGCATGGTGTGATGCGTCTCAACAGGAAGCATAGTTAGCATTATAACCTCGAATCATAACCTTAGTATTACATGAAGAACACTCGAGCACACGCTGTGATAGAAAAATAATCTGCGATGGGGTGCCGTGACGAAGCAGTCGTTTTATTTCTCACATATCACAGCAATTTGCCGAATTTATTTATTTTTAATCTACAGGTTTATTCATCGAAGAACGACCCGGTCGGTCTATTTTTATCCGTTTATAGCTACATTTAAAATGTTGCGGAACCAAACAAGTTAGTTCCTGTTATCACTTAGCAGCTTTAAACAGTCGTTCCCTGACCAGCTTCTTTCCCCATCCCCTTTCTCGAAGTGAATAACATCGTATCATCGAACACAGCGTATCATGTTGCTAAGAAACCGGAACGGGCAACGTCTCCGGACCCGAAAACGTTCCCGTGTTGGAAAAAAAAGTTCCGAGTGCTTACAAAGTGCTGACACTGGAGACTCCTTCTCCACAAAGGAAAACAAAAATGCGTCTGATCTGTTTAGGTGGCGAGTCTGCGATGCAAATCCCCGTGTATTAGGTCATAACGTATTAGAAGAAGGACATCCGTATAAAACCTGCGGTCTGTAGACGCACTGCTGTCTGTCAAAGTTCTAGAAGATTAATCGACACCTTCTGACCAATCACATTGGAGAGATGGACATCACTACGGTAAGAGATTATAAGCTGCAACTCGAGACGTTATCAGAGAATACGTATATTAAAAGAAGGAGAGATGAATTACCCAGGTGGATGAAATGAACTGAAAGGATTACACATCTCAGGCAGGAGGTCTAGTCTCTTCTACTGAGCAATTACACGCACTGAGTAGCACCGAGGTGTTGTGTTTTTTTTGTTGTTTTTTTTTTAATTAAAAACCACATCACAGGTCGAGATAACCTGGAAGGACGCTTCTCTGAGAGTTCGGTGCGAGATAGGTCAGAGGAAATAAATCAAGGACATGGCTCACATCTGAACTTTGTGTATGTTCAGACACGGATAACGTTGCCACCCGGCGTCGCTCGGCAAGCCGTTCGCTTTTATCTCTGCAGCTCTGCCAAATAGCGCAGACGATAATCCTCTTAACTCATGAATATGCAACGCTTTACTTTTATGTTTAACACTTGTTTGTGTTTCACATGCGATCAAGGCTGAGCTAATTTACATATCGTTCAGTGAGAAAATTGAAATCTGGACCGGTTGTCTAACAAATAAGTCGTTTAATAAATCTGCCTTCGTGAGGATTTCTGGTAATGAAAAAGAAACGGACTGTTATCCCTCAGAAAGTGGTCCCCCCCCCCCCCCCCCCCCCATCCCATCTCTTCATAAGCCTTTGCGTCTGATGGAAATCTTCATTTGTGTGACAGTTTTCTCCACACTATGCCAATTTACAATGAATAATGGGGAAAATAATGAATAATCAGGCCGGAATCCTGAATTGTGAATTTTCATACAGCTTTATGAACAGGTTTAGATTGCAGTGCAAAAGTTTTCACCCCCATAGTTTATGAATGGGAAAAAGAAAGCTGTGCTTCTATTGTATAAGTGATTTGCACAAAGGCAAAATTCCAAAATGTTAAAAAAAAAAAAAAAAAAAATGTAATGTGGGTGCATTCTGCAACAAGACTAACAATTAGAAATATACACCAATCAGCCATAACATTAAAAAGTGAATACCAAGTTCGAATGACAAGGAGTCGGACATATTAGGCGATAAGTGAACAGTCATTATTCAAAGTTGATGAAAAATGTGCAAGTGTAAAGATCTGAACAACTTTGTGTGATGCTCTGGGCAATGTTCTTCTGGGAAACCTTGGGTCCTGACATTCATGTGGATGTTAATTAACACGTACCACCTACCTAAACATTGTAGCAGACTAAGTACACGCCTTCGTGGCGACGGTATTCCTTAATCACAGTGGCCTCTTTCAGCAGGATGATTTGTCCTGGCACACTGCAACAATGGTTCAGGAACGGTTTGAGGAACATGTCAAAGAGTTCAAGGTGTTGACTTGACTTCCAAATTTCCAAGGTCTCAATCAGATCGAGCGTCGGTGGGATGATCTGCATAAACAAGTCCAATCCGTAGAGGCCCCACCTGACAATTTAGAGGACTTAAAGGATCTGCTGCTAACATCTTGGTGCCAGAAACCACAGCACACCTTCAGAGGTCTTGTGGAGTCCATGCCTTGATGGGTCAGAGCTGTTTTAGTGGCACAAGTGGGACCTACACAATATTACGCATGCGGTTTTAATATTATGGCTGAGCGGTGTGTATTTAAAGATCTTTTGCCACGATCTAACAGTGAATGACATCGGGCAGAGCATAAAAGGTATGACGAGAAGAATTTGTGTGAATATTACAAGTGAGGAATTAAAGAGGCGTTCAAAGAATACAAGAGAAAGGTGGTGTGATACGGCTGGATGCAAAAATGGACCTACTGTTACTACCCTGAAGTTGATTCTTTTCCCATTAGAGCAGTTTCTGGAGTGTTTTATTCCTCTTATATCATAGTACTTTGCCAACAATGCCAAACAATTGACCTATCATATTTTTATCCATTTATAGGTACATTTAATGTCATGGAACGTCCATGAAACAAGTCAGTTCCTGTTGTGACTCACATTTATACGTTTTCATTTTTTCTTCTCTCTCTTGAAGGTAATAATAAGCATCTTTGAGAACTTTTCCCTGTTGAAATATATATATATATATATATAAAATAATACCTCTGACTGGTACAAAGTAACACTGACACTGGAGACTCCTTCCATAAATTTTAGTTAGTTAGTTACAATTACATTTATATAGCACTTTTCTAGACACTCAAAGTGCCTTACATAGTATGCGGGGATGGGGAGGATCTCCTCAACCACCACTAGTGTGTAGCATCCACCTGGATGATGCGATGAACGCCCACCACACACCAGCTATTAGTGGAGAGGAGAGAGTGATGTCGCCAATTCAGAGAGGGAGATTATTAGAGGGCCGTAATAGAGAAGGGCCAATGGGGGAATTTCACCAGGACACCGGGGGTTTTACCCCTACTCTTTTACCATAAGTGTCCTGGGATTTTTAATGACCACAGAGAGTCAGGACCTCAGTTTAACGTCTCGTCTGAAAGACGGCGCTGTTTTTACAGTATAGTGTCCGCGTCACTATACCGGGGCATTAGACTCCACACAGACCACAGTGTGATCACCCCCTGCTGGCCTCACTAAATGTCACTTACATTACGTCGATCGTATGCCATACAAGTCTGTTCAAGTTGCAACTGTAGAAACAATAATGTATTCGAATAGGCCGAGCGCATTAATATAATCCAGGGCTTTTCTGCGTATCAGGAGCTGCTGTTATGGATAATGCACTCTCCATATGCGCCATAGCTGACCTGCAGAAAATGCCAAGATAATAATTTATAAAAGTCAGTCATGCTGTAAGATCTTGAGAAAACATTTCATTTTAATCACTATCCAAAGAAAATCCTACTGGCTCAACTTCTTCCCTTCATCCAGACTTAGTACACACACCAACACAAAATCATCCTCGTATGGAATTTGATAGAGAAATATGACCCGATATGTCTCCTTTTTCGTTACGGGTCAATGTATCTGTCAGGAAAGATGTTTAATTCATACATCATCCTACTGTCTGCTTTCTAAGATCGTAGCTTTTGCGCTAGCAGGCCTTCGATAACCACGGAATAAATAACGTCCTCGGCGTCGTTCGTTGCCTCCGCCCGAGTAAACAACTGCACTCGGTAGAAAATGGAGTGGATCACATTATAGTGCTAATCTTTAAACTCTCGCCTCGGTTTGGGTCTCATTCACTACCTGTTAGCATCACTGCCGGAGAGCATGCGTTCACGATAACACTAAAGCCCATCGACGTGCTGCACGCCCCCATCCCCCGAGCACAAAATGCTAATGACGATGAAATCATTGAACCTCTACCTGGTAAACAAACTCTGCTAGACCAGCCAGATATTAGCATTTGTCTCTTCTATATGCTAGAATATAAAACAGATCATATTGTGCAATGTGAAGGGTTGTTGTTTTTTTTTTTTTGTTTTTTTTTTTTTTGCGTGTGTATGTCGATTTACACAGATGATTTGTGATGCAAATGATTATTATGAAACCTGGCTCTCCTTTTTAAAATATTGAACTGTGGAAGCTAGAAGTCCCTACCTGCTGAATTCCGGAAGATTCTGACTGACTTGTGTTCACGTTTGACCCGTTCCCTATTACTAAATGTGCGTTGAGATCAGTCAAGTGAACGTGTTGTTTATCGATTATCGATTGACGCAACGAACGCGAAACAGCGGGGTTTAAATACACACTAATTAGAGATAAACGTGTGAAATGAGAGATCTTCTTTTGAAGTTGATTACAGCTTACCTGTGCTCTACGATGCTGTGAGAAAGAGTCAGTGGCTTAGTCATGATCTCTGTTGAGCGGATCCATGAACTTGGAGGGAGGGTGGTTGAGCATCAGAGCAGACAGAGAGGAGCCAGCAGGTAATGCGTGATGGTAGTCACCTGGGTCTTATTACTGCCAATCTACTTATATGTGTTTCTTTGAACTTGCAGCAACTCCAAAAAATAAAATAAATAAACACAACAAAATTCCGCCTGCCTCACGAGTCTTCCTCCGAACCTCGCCTATGCACACCAGGTTCTACAGTGGTGCCAAAACCCAGGATCAAGGAGGACTCGGATGCCGCCTCTGACGTCTCCCCACTCGGTGACATCACAAGGTCCTTCTCCAGTTCAGTCACTCTGTCTCTCTCTCTGTGCATACAGCAGATACTGAAGGCACAAAGAGACACATAAGTAAACTGGTGGTAAAAAAAAAAAAAAGACCTAGGTGAGAATCATAAACACATTAACTTGCCAGTTCAACTCGCCTCCTTTCCATCCGCCGCTGACACTCGACCACGCCTCCACTGCCACAAACACATATGCGGAAGCCAAAAGCAGGATTACTGATTTCTGACAGCAGTGAAAACCCTATAAAGCACTACAAGGCATATATTTAAATGGTCCTAAAGTGCCTTAAACAGTGTGCAAACATGTTTGGGTGCCAGCAATGACTTTGCTTTGGGCCCCAGAAATTGCACCCTTGAAACTACCTACAGGAAGTGCGTGTGTTCCCGTCTAGACTATTTACTTCCCACTCAAATTAATTCCACCTCTTCGCTCTTTATGTCCAGCAGGAACGTTTATTGCACTGTTATTATACTCCACCATGTGTAATGCCAGACCTCATAATGTGACCACTGACCATAAAAATCCTGAACACCAGCAACTGAGAAGCATTCCAGCACCATGTACATCGCCTAGTGAGAAAACAACCCACCCGGAGGGTTCGTCATCTCGATCAAACAGCACGAGTGGCTCATCAGAGGGAGAATGAAAAGACCCCCTTGCTGGAGGAGACGCCGGAGACGAAGGACTAAGTAATGCTTGTTAATGATTGCACCTAACCTCTTCTTGTTATCTGCTTCTTCCAGATTCCTCCGACGAGGCACTGCCTCCAGCTCGGCCATGCTGCCAGCCGACTCGATTTCTCTTCTCCTAACTTACCCCGCCCTATTAAAGCTATTAAATAAAACTTCCTAAAGGGCTTTTCAGAGTTAGAGTATGTTGTGTTCAGCCTGGCTATACTTTATTACTGACATTAGCTTTTCTTATACAGATTATCTGTTGCAGTTATGGTTGATTGCTCACGTCGTTAAACGTATCTTTAACATCAGTAGGTTTGATATTGATTGAACAGACTTCATATAAAAACCATAATGAGCGTCCCTTTACTTTCACACTATCCGGTGTGACCCAGATGAGGACGGGTTCCCTTCCGAGTCCGGTTCCTCTCAAGGTTTCTTCCTCATATCATCTCAGGGAGTTTTTCCGGCTCGCTCAATAGGGATAAACTCACACACTTAAAATCCGTATCCTGTGTTTATACGTTTCTGTAAAGCTGCCTTGAGACAACGTCCGTTGTTAAAAGCGCTACACAAATCAAATTGAATTGTATACTGTATAACACATAATGAACACATAATGCGGTGTTCTACTGGTTATGGAACATTCCATATTTACCATTATGTAAAAAAACAAAACAAAACAAAAAAACAAACACGCATTTTACATTTATGATTTATTCAAGTAATATGTTTTCACCTGTGAAAAACATGTTTCTGCCGTGAAATTACAGGTGATGATGTGAATCATATGTGATTACGTAAAAAAAATAAAGCCATGTGTGCTACATGTGGAAACCCATATAGATGTAAAAAGTCAATAACGTGACAAAATGACATTCGAAATGAAAAACGCGTGTATTTTAGAGTAGAACGTGACCATAAATGTGTTAAAAATGTCACATGGGGGGAAAAAAAAAACCGAGTATAAGATGGAAAATAAATCGTGTGGATAATTAAAATGCAGTACTGAACGGATCACGTGAAAAGAAGTCGATCGTGTGAGACGATCGTGCGTATTCGTTTTGATTTTACACTACATGTGTAAAAAGAGCGTGAAAATAAAAAAACACTTGTCCTTCAAATGAAACCGTATGCCTAAATGTGGAAAAATGAACGCGTGGAAATGAAATAATCATGGGGAAATAAGCACAAGAAAATATGAAAACTTTCAATAATTAAGATGTGAAAATATTGAATAATGTGAAAATAGCAGCACATGCACTCCACTGGAAAAAAAACGTGTCCGGTTCCTGTGACTTTTCAGTACCTTTCCTCTATTAACCCCCCCCCCCCCCAAAAAAAACCCCATCAGGCCAAACATCCATGCCATAACACACCGCAAATTTCGCTCCAATGATCTCTCATGCAATGCATCTCACTGAAGTAGCAGCAATCCGATGACTGTTCTGAGTCCGGGCCACGTACGAGGCTGCTACGTCTCGCTCGTTAACAGCTAGCGTAAGATCTATGCGGATCTTCCCTGCGCCATGATTAGGCCGTGGGAGTTATATGATTTAATTTGAGAGTGCAGACTAAAAATTTAATTCAGTGGTAGGATTATACCCAATGCTCTTATTCGATGCTAAGCACACTTGCGTTAAGTCAGCGAGGGTTGATGAAGCTGGAGCAGAGAATTTGTAGCTAATTGATGTGGGCTTCTGGATATCCCCATGTAGATACTTTGAGGAATAGCGAGGTGTGTTTTATGTGTTGAAGTACTGAGAAATGATAGCACAGAGCAGGTTGTGTGCGGTGTGTTCAGGCAAAGACGCCAACCTGACTACTAAAATTCCTAAAGCAATTTATTTTTAAACCTGATATATCTCTAAGCCCTACCTTTTTTTTTTTTTTGATAAAAGACATGGTTAATCATCATGATAGCCGCAATGTTTGCTATTATGACAGCTAAGGCCACATGCTAGTTCTTGCTAAATATATATTATATATATATAGTTAGCCGTCTTCAGCAAAAATGTTACAATACATACAGTACGTACTCTACCATACCACAGGAAGTCACATCCCATCACAGGGATGGTGCTGTATGTTTGACGTTGCACATAATCTAGATAATCTAATAACAAACCGATTAGTGTTATTCAACAAAGAAAAAAGTCATCATTGATATGGTAGAGTTTTCTTTAAGGAGGTGTTTAATTAACATTTATGGAAGGAGTCTCCAGTTTCAGTGCGTTTTCAGGCACAGGAATGTCTTCATTAGTTAAAAACCACAAGTCTTAGTCTATGTTTCTTAGATTTGTTTCGGAGACGTTCCACATAATTAAATGAATAAAACATTGGTAGGATTGACAAATTGCTGGAGTATAAGAGGAATAAATAACCCCACTTCACATCATTGATTATTCTCCAGCAACACCACATCGCCGTGATGCTAAAAAAATAACCAGTCAGCATGTAGAGTGTGTTGTGACACGAAGGTCATAACAAGTACTTAATGTTGCCGTCGTAGACTTTACAATATCATGTCTTAAGAAATCCGATAACCTTTTAATGACGTTATGCCACGTGACATTCAGAACGTTTACATGGACAACAATAATGCGATATGAATCCGATTAAGACGATACTCTGATTAAGAAACTCGCATGTAAACAGAGATTATTGAGGACCTTAATCCGATTAACGTCATCCTCGAAGTAAACACGAATGGAATTAAGACGTGTGGAGTATTCCTGTTTTAGTCGCGTTATCGACGTGCGTTACAGACACGTACACACCTTAATCACGCTATTAACGTCGTGTGAGAGTTTTCACCGCATTGTGCGACAGGACACGTACACACACGGCAGCGCTCGACCGTCTGACGGCAAACGAGAGAGCACGGCCGCGTCCCAAACCGCGTACTTACCTGCTACAGTATATAGTAGGTGAAATACATGTATCTCTATATACTATATAGAAGGTAAGTGTGCGGTTTGGGACGCAGCCCACGGCTTCAAGCGGTCGTCTATTTGCACGTACAGCACGACAAATAATTAACCGCAATTGAAGCTTTCGTAAAATAAAAACACCCAAAACTGTATACGGTACCATAACGAAGACCAACTGTACGTCGATACATGAAATTCTGGAGGGAACGTCGGACGGCGTGGCGCGGGGACGTAACGACGTGTGCCGTTAATCGATCTATGTTCTATAACACGTAAAACAGGAACATGACAGGAGTATTCTAAAAGCGACTCATGTAAACACCTTAATCAGAATACTGTCTTATTCAGAATAAGGTCATTAATTAGATCACTGCTGTCCGTGTAAACGTAGTCAATGTTCATGAGGTCATAGAAGAGGTGAAAATGTATGTCATCAAAATGATAGATAATGATAGGCAGATAATGTGTTATGTCTATCAAAACATAATACATGAAAGAAAATGAAGTGTGAAATTAAAAATTATTGCAGATATTATAACAATTATTAGTATCGGTAACCTGGCATTGCCATACAACTGGACATATGACATTTCCCACGGCACACTGAGGAGGCTTGCGAGAGCATGTGTAATATACCATCATGCCATTGTGTCCTCTAACTATCGCAGATTTAGGATAGTACCTGACTGGAAAGAAGTGGGCGTGGCCAGACATACTTGACGCGTGTTGTGTGCTTTATGTACAAAACAAAATCTGGTTACGATTCAGTTGTAGTTGATATCATGAGCAGTAGCATTTAGTCAGTTTAAAAAAAAAAATTACAATCAATTACCCATTAACACATTCATGAATGTTTGCAGAACTGAAGTCGCGACTGTAAAAAAAACAAAACAAAACACGTAACAGTTTATTAGCTGTAACTAAGCTCATTATAAAATGTCAATAAAAAAAAAGTCTATAAACTACACAGGAATGTCCTCCATGTTGAACAGCAGCAGAGATACCTATTAAATTCCTCTATAGCAAATCAGCCAACACAGTGTGTCTTCATTTACATCTCATGTTTTCACAAGCGAAGACATTCACGTCTTCGACTGATTGGCAGCACGGACACAGGAAGCTAAGACGCATCGGAGAAAAAGGTTTTGTCGTTCCGCTCCGAAGTCAGACAGCAGGTGATTAAGGTTCATACAGAACAAAATAGACAAAAAGGAAACACGTAATTACAAAATACAAGACAATTTCTCTTTCTTGATCTTAAAGCTGCAGACACGTTTTCCAAGAGGATGCTAGATTTATAGCCGAATGTTCTGTTATTTAAAAAATAATTTACAAAATTTCTTCGGCATGATGTGTAGTGAATATTAGTATGCCGTATCTTAGGACGTCAGGGGAATGTCTGGAACTAATCATTTTTTTATGATTCCTTGCATTTATTTCCACTTCATCTTCAGTGCGTTCCATCATCAACTCGCCGCTGATTCATTTCTTAATATCCAGTCCAATCAACACTGTGTTTGCTCAATACTCCTTAAGGGTGACTCTCTTTCCCTTGAGTAGGAGTAGCTCGCTTTCAAAAGAATTGTTACCTCGCTTCTATCACTCCATCGTCCTTGAACGGAAATGGCATTCTTCTCGCGATTCTCCCGTGCACCTGTGCGGTCATGGACGTGCTGTTCTTTTATGTTTATCGGGCTTCAGATCCAATCTATGCCTCAGCGTGCCTACCAAGGTTGTGTTGTAGAATTTAACACACACACGCACAAAAAAAAGATGATGAATAGGATATCTCCTCTCTTTTTCTAAACTTGAGTTTGTTTGCTTCTTTGATGTGTAAGTTCACAAGCCTGAAAGGATGTTTAATCATCTGGTGTAGCGTGACGTAGGTCTTGATATAAAAGTGGATTGGTTAAGCTATTACAGAATTATGTATGTTTTCTCTGGGCGTAAATTAAGCATAATTAAGTTGATTATCTAGAAGATGAATCCTTATGGTGATATTATGAGTAGGAGAATCGTAGCGATCCAAGAATCCTCGCCCATAGTAATGGTCAGATTTTAGGCAAAAAGTGTTAACATAGAGCAATCAATGGTTACCAATGATAGGACGAACAGGAGTCAAATCCAGAACACACAAGAAACCAAGATACTGTAAGTGTAAAGGATTGCTGTAATGCATACGGCTCAGAAACGCATGATACACTTGTCAAGACTTCACACTACAAAGGGTTTAAATGCTCAAATGGTTTAAATGCACTGAGGAGACAGGAATAAAATGGATTCTTTTTTTTTTTTTATTATTTAGCACAAATCGCTGCAAGCACACTCCAAAATTGAGCTAAAAACTTTCCCAGAACAGTGGAAAATGCCAGTTGTCTTGAAGGGCTTATGTAAATGTCATATAGTCCTATGAACACTAGCCTTAAGTAAAATGTTTCCAATAAATCTGAATGCATCCGAAACCTGATCCATCCAAGTCCAAGTGTGAACTTTAAAAACTGTCCATGCTATAACGGTGATGCTACAATAGTGTTTCCTTGAAGCGATCTGAAGAATTGGGAAACATGCATGCCAGAGGTTCTGTAAAATCATCCAGAGAGCCAGAGAACCCTCAGGCAGATCTGCAAGACCCTTTGGAGGGTCTTGGAATCTGTCAGATCTCTCTGGACAGTCAGGAACTCTGTGAGGCAGAAGGTCAGTGAAGTTGCTCTAGAAGTTGTTTACAGTAGAATACTAGGGAGAGTCCCACACCTCCAGGGCCCCTGGTTCAATCCTGCGCTTGGGATAATGTCTGTGTGGGTGGAGTTTCACCCGTTCTGTGTGTGACATCCAGGTTTCCACCTGGTCCTCCAGTTTCATCCAGCCTAAAACCTGGGAGGTGGATCAGCTATGATAAATTGCCCATAGCTGTGAACACGTGTGTACAGCATTCTGCAACAGACCGGTGTCCTATCCGGGGTGTACTCCTTGTTTGCGCCTAACATCCCAGGCATAGGCTCTGAATCAACTATAGAAATGTATGCAAATGCTAGCTAACTCCTAATGCTAATACCATTGTTAATAGCTCATAAGTGCTCATTAAAGAAAAAACAGGACAGCGAAGAGACTTGTGACAGTTCTTATCAACCGGTATGACCTAAAACGTGTGTGTTTATAGTGCTATCACTTGGTTTTCTTTGCTAATGCTAAATCTAGTTGAGCCACTGTAGGTGCTGGGGGTGGAGCTTTGTGTACATGGGTGGGGATGGGGGGCGGAGTCAAAGCCTTGACATACAAAATCTATCTATGTCTATCTATCCATCCATCCATCCATGACCAGTGTTTACAAATGTAAATTCAACGTATAAAATTTTACCCGTTATAAAAGTGATGCATGAATATAAGGTGATGCGAATTGAAGCATAACAGTATGCATTCCTCCAGATCATTTCGGTTTTCTGTCATAACCATTAATCGGCTCATTTTTTGCCCCACTTCGGCGATGTGCTTTCAAAACTCCCCTATTCTCTGCTGAAATGATTCATTCATTTGGAAAGGCTGAGGTGTGCAATAATTTACCATGATGGTCAAAGCTATCTCAACAGCCCGGAGGCTAGCCCGATGAAGCATGTGGCCCTCTAAATATTTATCACGCAACCTGAAAACACGAGAGTTTAATTACCCCATCAAAAAAAATGACCTCTATGAATATGTAAATAATTGAAATAGGGAGCATTTCATGTGGAGTGTGTGGCTAACGTGCCAAGCATTCGAATGAAAGTGACTAATATTTGGGGAGGGGTAAATGCCGGGGCAGCTCAGAGATTGACTAGAATCTGATGGAGGAGGTGAGTGCTGAATTATTTACTTGTGGATAATCAGTTAAATTTCACACGGAGCCACCATCTGGGCGCGAGAGAAACATGGAAGAGTAACGAGAGGGAAACGAGGTATTGGCTGAGCGCAACTTAATGACAAACAGCGTCGTTTTAAAACCTGAAAATCCATTTCCGTGTTGTAAATAAATGAGAAATGAAACAAGCAGGGAGACCAAGCTATGATATTGGTCTTGTTATAGGACTCCATGAAACATTAAATCTGCATCCTGTTCCTGTAGCACCTCCTTCATGCTTTTCATCTCCGTCTAATAAAGTTCTTATGCTGGGGTTGTTGTTTTTATTGTCCTCGCCATGGCCTTGGCCTAAAATGCAAAAAAAAGTCTAGCATGGAATTAGACCTACAGTTATTAAACATTTAAAAAGCAAATGGGATAAAAATGCAGACTTGGGCTTTTGCTTCCGTCATGCCTCGAGGCGATGAATCCTATTTTGGAAGTGCAGCGAAGGGTTATTGTTATGAAGGTTTATGCTGGCTATAACAAATTCCGTCTGAAACAGTGCAGTTATTGTGATTGCACGGAGCACTTATTAGCTTCTTAGTAAAAGATTTATTTTTTTCTTAAATGAGCCACGAGTCATTCTCTCTAGTGCCTCGTGAGGCCAAATCGCCATTTCCAGTTATTTATGGAAGACCATTTTCAAAAGTGATTCATTCGTTCATTTATTGATTCATCCATGAATGAGGGAGTGTGGATAGTTGGATTTCTACTATCTATTCAAATATACTGTTTAATATGTATACTAGCTTGAAAGTAATCTTAACGCCGGGACAACGTTCATTAGTAGTTAAAGTCAGTTCGATAATCGTTGCTAGCCAGCTTAATAACAAATTAGATATTGTTTTGTTTGTCCTCTTCTTAACATCATCACTACTTGTGTATACTGCATGTTGTGCATATATTATGTCTAAATATATTGGAGTGATTTTTTTTCAGAAAGTGCTTTAACCTGGTCAGGGTTATGGTGGATCTGGAGGCTATCCCGGGAAGCACGAGGCAGGAATACACTCGGGATGAGACATCGAAGGGCATCATACACACACATTCATGCCTGAAGCAATTTACTGAAACCAGTCTGGCATGTTTTTGGGCGGGGAATGAAACCTGGAGGAAACCTAAACTCTAGCAATGCTACCCACTGCACCACCAGTCCACTTGCAAGTACATATTCTATCAATCCATCCTTTTTCAGTACCGCTTATCCTACACAGGGTCACAGCGGAGCCTAGAGTCTATCCTAGGGGACCCGGGGCATGAGGCAGGGCACACCCTAGACGCAGGGTACGATCGCGCACACTCTCACACACTACAGATAATTAGGAAAAGCCAAATCAGCCTACAATGCATGTTTTACTCAACCTGGTTGTGACTGTGCAGGAATATACCCAACACATTTATGTAATGGATGGCCAATGAAAGTACTAGCGTGCCATGAAAATGGCTGACACTTTGACAAACTTATAAGTTTTGTTCCGACAAAGACATTATCAGTCCATCAAATGAGGCATTCAAGATGTCCAGTCCATCACACAGCACTACTGTATGTACACGTAGAGTACGTACTCTTTCACATTTAGGGGTATGGTGACTGTTTTCGGACCTTAAGAGGAAACCAGAGAACCCGGAGGAAACCCGTGCAAATACAAGGAGAACCTGCACACATTAACCCAAGCTCAGGATCAAACCGTAGAGTTTGGAACTGTGTGGCAGCAACGCGACTCGTTGGAACACCGTGCCACCCAACGTGTCGTGCTTAAAAGAAAAGTGGGCAGATTGAAGAAGGTCTGTTGTGAATTTTAAGTTCCCATTATGAGTCGGAACGATGTTCCAATATAATCATGTCCCTGAAAGGTAAGAAAGATGTTCCCTTGAGGGTACCACTGCACTGACAACAGTTTGCACCTAAAAATCTCAATTTATAACATTTTTGCTTCAAAGTAGAAGACGTCGGAGGAGATGCCACCGGTAGAAGAAAGCTTTACTGAGTAATGACTGAATCTTTTAGAACTTTGTTTGGATTAGCAGCATGAAGGATGAACAGATAAAGAACACTGCAGGCTTCCGCCTAGCACAAAAGTCATGGCCTGGTGGTAATCAGTGAAGAAGTGGATCTGGCCAAAGTCAACAAACTGTTAATCATGCTCGAACTTAAAAATGAAAAATACCAAAAAATTTAATAATAAATATTCAAGAGAATGTCACAGACCTGTTACCTTAATGCATCTTTTGCATAAGATCTCTGCATATTAATATCGACGTACACTACAATGTACTCCAAAATACATTTAATGAGCTGTTAAATAACATTTAATTAAATATTAGCCGACTGACATTTGCGCCTGTGGTATGAACACTCTGTGGTATAAACACTGATATTAACTGACCCCGCCCCCTTCCCCCATCTCATGTTTTCCCTGACCTCGCAATGATTAAAACATGCACCGGTGTAGCGCCCTAGCTTTCTGACAAAGTAAACGGTGAACGTTTCAAGTTCACTCAAATGTTTCAGCCAAAAAAGATGAAATATTCCTGCAACAAAGTTAAATGCAACACTACAAAAATCGTCGATGCTAATGATAAGTGTACAGAGATAAAATAAAAAAAAAACGCTGTTTGTTTGCTTTGGTCACCCCTCGGATGCATCCAAACAGTTTGGGCAGCAGTTAAATAATGTTTTCAGGCGACAAGCGATGCTCAGCAGGGACGGATTTGTTGCCACCGACGTGAGAATCTCTTAAGACTTTTACACAGCGCCATATATGTCTCTTTCGCTCTCGCTTTCTTTCTCCGTCCCTGTAATCAGCTTGTTAACCTCATTAGCCTGTTTTCCTCGTTTGCAAGTATGGATTTGCCTGCGGTAACCCGGTCCACTTTTGTCATCGACCGCTCTGCCTGTTTTGATGGCGATTCTAGGAAGTGCCTTATCTCTAAGGCGGCAACTATACACTCCCGTTCAATTTTCTCCAAATCCGGAGTGTTAAACGAGCAAACTGACTAAACTGTTGTCTTGGGAAATTTTTACTTTTCCCAAACTGCTAAATTCCTCTACTTTAATGGGTGATGCCACAACTGAGGAGCCATTTTGTGTTAATTTACAATTTACAAATATATATGCAAAGTAGGTGGTTAGCATGTTAGCGGTTAGCACGTTTGTCTCACACCTCCAGGTTTGGGGGTTCGGTTCCTGCCTTTAGGATAGCTTGAACGTAAAAAAATAAATAAATAAATAAATGAATAAATTAAAACAAAAAGAAAGTGTTTAATGTCTTCGTGCCATTAGCATGGATGCTAGTTAATAACATTTTGTGTTTTTGCTCATTCTATGCTAAAAATCCCCCATTAACTCTGAAATCAAAGACATCGTGTAATCTTGTAAGACAATGTTGTTGCCTGAGATGGGTTAACACATTTCTTGAATGGTTAAATGCATTTTTTCATATATTCAGTGTTGAAAAATGATTCACAACGAGTTACAAGAGCTAAATCATGGCACCATAGTCATGGAATCAGTCTAATAACTTTGCCTTTACTGTTTTTACTCTTCGTCTTCCAGTCCAGAGTCAAATTGCTGATGTGTTGACAAGCGAAGGGTAGTTTAGAAGAAGCAGGAAAATATGAATGCCTGATATGTGCATCTTAAAGGGAAAAAACTAAGCTCATCCCCTAGCATATGCTCATTGACGACACGCGTATTAGCATTACACATTAGCCAAACATGGCTTTAACTTCATCACGAACTCTTGACACAGTGACATGTCCCTGAGCCATTGATCATAACAGTAATTACGTTGACTTGTACACACTGAAAGGACGAGCCACCGTTGAATCTCTGCCCAGAATGTGACATTGTTAGCAGTTGTCCAATTACTGCCGATGTCTTGCTCTGGAAGAGCGTTCAATCTTGCGTTTGACAGGATGTTGTTCGCTGTTACGAGAACGCATAGCGGGTTGAGAGTAAATGAATGGTCGATAGCAACCTTCAGTTCTCCAACTCTGCCCTTCTAGTACAGAATGAAATTGCTGATGTGTTGACAAGCGAAAAGTAATTTCAAGAAAACGTGAATGCCTGATATATGAAAGGTCAGTGGTACAGTAGCTTATCAGCTAAGAGAGAACATTAAATATTCGAGATGGTTCTGAGAAGGTTACAAAAATAATTCCTGCAGTGTTCCAAAAATAAATTATAATAATGGTTTGTTCTTTCTGTGGACTGTAACGTTCAGAAAACGTTCTGTTAACCTCAACTTGTTAGCTGGGTTAAGGCAGGACACTACAGATTATGCTATTTTTAACACAATAAATATCACAATCAATCTTTGCTTTATTTATTTATTTATTTATTTATTGCTATTAGTCTTATGAATTTTTTTTTTCCATTGGACATTTTTCAAGAATTTACAAGTATGAGGAAACAAGAATTTATGCAAATAAATCTTAAGTCTAATTGAATATCTGTGAATGTACTACATTAAACCAAAAATCTAGTCTTCTGATGATGTTGGGGGGAGTTTTTTTCTTTACTGCTTAATCATTTTTCAGTATAAAATCCAACATAAATCCAACAATTATTAACATATTAAGAAATTTCTCTATAATATCTTTCTAATTAGTCGTAGAAATATTTTTTTTTTAAAAACATAAAAATTTTTTTTTTTTTACAAATACAATGTAATTTAATGTTTCCACGCCGGTGAGTGTAGTTTATAAGGCGTATAAAGGAAACTGATATTTATATCATAATGACATGAATTTATCAGGAAACAAAAAAAAGTTTTTAGGAATTATATGATATGTCGTGATCGTGGAAAGTGGGCGGAGTTTAAATCCTTCTCCGAAGATGCTAGATTTCAGATAATGCTTTTTCAGTCTGGATTTTCTAGACCCCTGATTCTTTTTATTCAGGATTAAAGGCAACCTTGTGCTTAAATGCAGTGGTTTAGACTTTACTGAACAGTATCTTGGACACGTCTCACACCACCAATACTTTGTATAATCTGAAAGCTGAAAACTGACTTAAGCCGGTGCCTAAACTAAGTAACTCTGAGTACTGAGTAACTTTCCCATAATAAGTACCGGTGTAGCTTTTTAACTTAAGCCGTGAACAGCCCTATATGCTAGCGCTAACATTTTCTTTATCGTTGTCGCTTTGATAAACTAGTTCCAGTAGGCAAAATGCTATAGTCTTGATATTTAGTGGCGGCAGACTGCCTCGGCAGATCAATCACAAGTACACTTAAATGTACTTTTCTCTCTGATAGGTGTTGCATTAGTGTGCAGAGTTGAGCAGCCATCCACCAATGTCCTGTTTAATCTCTTTTATGGGCTCGGGGTACAACCTCATCCGTCACCGCTGTTAGCTGTACATGTGGCAAAGACAGTTCATTATAGGACGGCCGTGCTGCTTCTGTTTCAGTCCTTTTCTCCTTGCATTCTGACTGAAACACACCATCAAAGAGGTAAAACCCTAAAGAGACGAACCCCTCGGCGAGTGTGTCACCTGGGAGAGTAAAGAGCATCGATTCTCCTTTTCTCTCGCTCTCTTTCCCATTTCTTTCCTTTCTTAGATTCTTTCAAAGAGGAAGCCATTACCGATTCAGCCAGGCAGGACAACATGAACCGGACGTGGCCTCCATTAGGGAGGCGAAGGCCGAGTAAACATGCGTCGTGCTTTTAACATGCTAAAATGGAAAAACTTTGGAAGGAAAAAAAAAAACATACAGAGATGTACGGTGGAGAGTTTGTTCATGTCCGTGCTCACGTTGCTGGAGGAATTCAAGCGGAATGAGAAAGGTGAAGGTGGTATATTTTTTATGGCTGCTTTGTGAATACTGCAAAGGGTTCGTCAAACCAAGAAAAAGATGTCTCTTACCCGTTCCCAGTGAGATTTATTAAGTTTATCCGTGAATTATTTTATGACGAGTCAGAGATGATTGCTTATCTAAAGCAGAAAGACAGAAAACAAAACAAAACAAAAAAACTTATATAGATATTTAATACATTTTCATTCATAGCAACGTTACTGAATTTAGTGCGTTTGGTTTAACAAATGTTCAATGCTTGAATTTTCTAGTTCAGATATAGATCTGGCTCAAAATGTCCGTTAATTTTACTTATGTTCAGATTGTTGTCATATACATCGATCGGCCATAAAATTAAAAACCACCTGCCCTAATATTGTATAGGTCCACCCTTGTAACGGCAAATCAGCTGTGACCCGTCGAGGCAATGGACTCCACGAGACCTCTGAAGATGTGCTGTGGTATCTGGAACCAAGATGTTAGCAGCAGATCCTTTAAGTCCTGTAAGTTGCGAGGTAGGGCCTCTATGGATCAGACTTGTTCGTCCAGAACGTCCCACAGAAGCTCAATCGTAACTGATCATTTTCATGTTCCTTTTGAACAATTGTTGCAGTGTGTCGGGGAACATTATCCTGCTGAAAGAGGCCACTGCCATTCGGGAATAATGTTGACATGAAAGGGTGTACTTGGTCTGCAGCAATGTTTAGGTAGGTGGTACGTATCAAAGTAACATCCACATGAATTGCAGGACTCAAGGTTTCCCAGCAGAACATTGCCCAGAGTGTCACACTGCCTCCGCTGGCTTGCATTCTTCCCATAGTGCATCCTGGTGCCATCTGCTTTGGTTTGATTATCAGTCGTGAAATATGTCCATATCGCTATCATTTTGTGTCGTCTGTTCATTGGTGCAATCATGTACACTAGAGACAGTTTAGCATAGACAATACACCTACTGGCATGCTCTTGTGAAGAAGGAGAACAGCAAAAAACCCAAAAGAAACCAGTGGTTACATTTGGAGAACATGCAAAAGTTCAGATCACGAACCCTGGACCTGGGTGTACATCATATATATATTCAAATAAAATGAATCGTAGATCCGTCCCAGAACAATTCCTATATTGTTACTCCTGACCTCTATATGATTTAAAAGATTTAACAACAAATGTCCATTGAATTTCAGTGGACGTAATTTCCCACATTAAAGTGGATATTAAAGAGATTGTCCACCCATTAACTCTTATACACCAAGAGCCTTGATAATATATGCTATTCAAATGAATAATTCTCACCAGGGGGCCAAACATACAATCTATTGAACATGGCTCATCAGCGTTACCAGGGCGTACAAACAGCTGAGCTAAAAGATCCAGGCAGATTCCTAAGGAGCTGCGCCTCTGCTAAGCGTATTGATCTGCATTCTGGGTGTCAGCGCTTGTTTCTCCCTCGGTGTGAAATGGACAACCACAATAAAGTAATTCATCTGAGAGCTAGTATTTACTATGCGCCCCACGGCTAGCCACTGCCACACAAATGCTCCTGAAAACACAAAGGAAATAATAGTGTCTGGGGGAACAGGGAAAAAACAAAAAAAAACAAAAAAACAAAACAGGCATGACTTCTGAATATCTGAGTATTTTTTTTTTATTTTTTTTTTTTTACTTTTCTTTAGAAAGATGGATTTAATTTCTCCCCCTTGCAGGTAACAAAGTCGCTGTTAAAGGGGGGGGGGGTGGTGGTGGTTTTTTTTTTTTTAGGACTTAGGCTAGATGAAAGTCGGATGAAGACGAGAGAGAGAGAGAGAGAGAGAGAGGGGGGATAAAAACAGTTGTATAACATGAGATGACAGCATCTTACGACCACACTTCATTACAAATGATGGCCTTTTATCTCTGTGTTGTTAATTAGAAAGGCTGCTTCAGTTTCCAGATCCTCTTTACATAGACATGCTCCATTCTTTTGATGACATGAAGCTGAAAAGCCTCATTCAGCGATTTCAATGTATTCATGTAGGTATGAAGGCGAGTCAAATTAAAATCTTTATTTCAATGGCTGCACATGTAACCGTAAGACACATCCAGACACATAGTAAGCACTAGAAGACTTGCATTTTGCACTGTACAAAATAAAGATTATGTAGAAAATGATACAATGCAATATATGTATGTTATTATTTTATTTAAAGATCTTTCTTTTCATTTAGTACCACCCTTCAGATGCTAACTAAGAGAGTTACATGTCTCGGAGAAGACAAAATATTGAGATTTACGCCGGACATCCTGTTCAAAAGTTTACACCCCCTGGATCTTAATGTATCGTGTCGCCTTCTTGAGCATCGGTGAACGTTCGCACCTTTTGTAATAGTCGTGTACGAGTCCCTCGGTCGTCGTCAGTGTGAAAAGATGGATCTCAATGTCATACAGCTCCTGTTAAAAGGAAAGGGGACAAATATGCAGAAGATGCTGGAAAAGTAAAGAATGTGCAGGACCTGGAGGATTTTTCTGAAGAACAGTGGGTGGTTTAACTGCTCAGGACAAACAAGAGACTCATGAAGAACTCTCACAGAACATAAACACAGTCACTGATCATCCAGGTAATGACACACGGTATTAAGAATCGAGGGTGTGTAAACTTTTGAATGGGTTAATTTTATATGTATAAAAATTCAGCTATTCTCTTGTCTTGTGGACTATATGTAGACATCTGTTATGTGAATTAGGTTCTTCAGGACAGGACTAAATTAAAAAAAAACAACGTGGGATTTTTATGATCCGTCTTATTTTGCTAACTGTATTAAGATTTAACAGATTCTGCAAGGACCCTGTCCAGGGTGTACCCCGCATTGTGCCCCATGCTCCCTGGGATAGGCTCCAGGCTCCCCGTGACCCTGAAAAGGATAAGCGGTATAGAAGATGGATGGATGGATGAAATTCTGCAAGGGGGTACGCAAACTTTTGGGCAAAACTGTATGTGTGTTTAAGATTCATGGTAAAAGGCTTGTTTCGTGGCTGTTCCACAATATTAAATGTAACTACAAATGAATAAAAATAGGGCTCACACATTTGGCTCACACCTCCAGGGTTGAGGGTTCGATTCCTGCCTCCGCCCTGTTATTGCATGTTCTCCCTGTGCTTCCGAGGCTTCCTCTGGGTACTCCGGTTTCCTCCCCCAGACCAAAGATATGTTGTAGGCCAATTGGCATCTCTAAATTTTCCGAATGGGTGTGTGAATGTATGATCGTGCCCTGCGATGGGTTGACGCCCCATCCAGGGTGTCCCCCGGCTTGTGCCCCGATTCCCCTTTAATAGGCTCCACGCGACCCTGTGTAGGATAAGCGGTACAGAAAATGGATGGATGGATAGATGGATGGAATTAAATGTATATAATTATAGTTCTAATTATTTCCGGCACCTTTGTTTCTCTCATTTTCATCCATTATCGGAGCCGTATTTCATCCACTATTCGGACCATACAGAGTTCTGTGCGGTGTTTTTCCTCTGAACATATTCCGTCGTGCAGTCATTCGGGTCAGTGTCATCATCAGCACTGTTCAGATCACGATTAACTCTTCATGACACGGCAGGCAGGGTGGGCATACTGACGTTCTGCTCTAATCATTTCAGGTGAAGATCTGAGTACCTTTCCACACGAAGCTGTAATTTCTACCCTTTACATTCACCTTTCCAGTCATTTTAAAGTCACACTTTCTTTGCTTCCACGGCTTTTGACCTTTTCTCGGTTAATTTGTATGAAGCAAAAACTGGAATAAAACCTTTGATTTATTTTTTTTAAATCCCTTTATTATTATATTTACTGTGGAACGTTCCTGAAACCCGTCATCACTTACATTACAGCATCCGTAAACAGTCATTCCAGTCGCAGCACCCTCTGTTTTTTTTTCTCCCTTGAAGTTAATAAGAAAGGAAAAAAAAAAACTAATACCGACCTTCATTTCTGTAAAACAACGCTAAAAACGTACCCAGATACTGAGCTTCTTAATCCTGTGAAGATTTTATCGCCCTTTATCTCTCATTCGTCCACCCCTGACCCCATTCCATAATCATTCTCTGCTGGTACTCTGAAAGTGTCTCTGTACTCTAGCTAAAAATAACTAAGCTATTAAGTTCCATAAATAGTCTAATTTAATCAGGTCTGAGCAAAGCTTAAATTATTTGGGTGGATTCATATTGTAATTGCTTACAGCCATATTGTAAGTTTTTACATGCTACAATGGGCCCCTTCATATTTCCATAATGACTGTGATAATATAGCACTTGGAATCCCATTTGTACTAATATGTAAGTGCCTAAGTAGATAATTAGAGAATTAGCCTAAAAATAACGTTCTACTCAATAATTGAGTGCGGAGACTTATGCTAAATGCATAGCAGGATATGGATTTAGCCTCGATTTCCGTGTCGTAGACTAATTTTAGGGAGCTGTGCCCGCTCCAAACATCTCCTGACCCCCTGTGCTTGGGAATTTAATTCAACCGCTGACATGCGCAGCAGATCTCTGAATCCAGTTCATCACCCATCTATTGGGGTCCGACTGCAAGGGCAAAGTGAAGCACAATAATAATGGTATTTATGACAAATTATTTGGCATGTAATACCCACATAGTTGTTAGGAGCAACAAAAATAACAAATATAAGCCTCTTCGGTGACTGGGTGAAGAATGCAGACTGTTACGTCATAATGCAAGGAATAACATATGCAAAGACCACACCCCCGTCTTTAGACTGACAACTACAGAGCCCATGCCTCCTTCTCTGGGAGTGACATTTCTAAATAGTACATACTAGTAATATAAAGAGCTGTGTATGTGTGTGATACTTTTAATACGGAAATACAGTATAATTAGGCCGGAGTTATATAACACAATCTGTAAATCATGTATTTCCTTACATTGTAACTTCCCCTGTAAAGTGTTTCAACAGGCCTCAGTGCTCACACTACCTAACCTAATTCCAAATCCTAACCCAGCATGACAGTCCGAGATTTTTCCACAGATTTTGTCACATCTCAACAAGATATGTCTTTTTTTTTTTTTTTGGTCATAACTCCGTTCCCACTTGAGGATTTTGACATATCGAAAAAAAAAATAATAATAATCGCCGCATCTCGGGAAGGACAAGAGGCAGGGGCTACCATCTTCAGAGCGCTTTTTTACTTTCTCCCACTGCGATACTCCAGGCGTAACAGGCAGAGGATTCGATGGAGATTGCCAAATCCCATCTGAGACGAATAAGACGGGGTGAGATTGCGGACGGGGCCATTATTACGGCCGGTTCGTTCGGTCTTTACGGCAGCAGTTGACTTCACCTGTCGTTCGCCAAGCGATTTTGACCCGGTGTTCCTTTCTGAGCGCAGGAATAATCAGCAAAACAGCCGAGATGATATTAAAAAACAAACAGTATTATAATCAGACCAACCAAATATTACAGGTTTTTTTTTTTTTTCTCATGTATGGGTGTTTCATCTTAAAGCAAAGCGTTAAAGTTAAAAAAAAATTAAATGAAACAGATAGAATATTTGTAAAATAAGCTGGGTTAAAAAAAAAAGAGGTCTCTTAAAGTGTACTACTTTATAAAAAGTATATGTAAACATTTTTACCTGCAGTTTTCTTTGATTGTCACCCAGACCCAGAAAAATGAATACTGAGAACCACAACATCCACAGGGAATTAATTTAATAATAATAATAATAATAATAATAATAATAATAAAGGTGTATAATAATTAATATCATGATGTTTTCTGTGTGGAGACATTTATTTAGCAATTGTAAAGCTGTTTCTAAAATTTTCTGACATTAGACATGTTTTCAGGACAAATGAGTTTGCGCTTTTTCAGTAATGACATCCTGTTTATTACCGTCAAGAGAAAGAAAAAAACTTGTTTTTCGCCCACTATCCTAATGACACCGAGGTGGGCAAGTTTGTGAACAAACGTAGCATGTATATCACAGAATGTCCCTGGTATTGCTCACTGCGTGCTAGCTAAGGGCAGCTAAATTAGCATTCAGCTAGGTAGACTCCTCATTCAGTGGGAGTCAGTCAGTGAGCGAAAACGCCACTTCTAAGCATTTGAAATAAGAAGCAATCCTAATCATTGGCGAATTTGCTGTAGTCCATCCATCCATCCATCCATCCATCTTCTATACCGCTTTATCCTTTTCACGGTCATGGGGAAACCTGGATTCTATCCCAGGGAGCATCGGACACAAGGCGGGGTACACCCTGGACAGGGTGCCAATCCATCGCAGGGCACAATCACATACACACTCACACACCCATTCATACACTACGGACACTTTGGACATGCCAATCAGCCTACCATGCATGTCTTTGGACTGGGGGAGGAAACCGGAGTACCCGGAGGAAACCCCCACAGCACGGGGAGAACATGCAAACCCCACACACACGGGACCACGGTGGGAACATTGATTATTTTCCTATAACAACAATGTTTATATAGCATAACAAAATTCCCATATCATTCCATATCACTCAATTCCTACTCAGAAAGAGATCTGATGAACCTGGGTCATATTGTCAAACTTATCGTGAGGGAATCCACAATGCTGTAACTGGCAGAGCCGTGTTGTGAATAATCAAAGTTCTTTATCCTGCATAATTCCCCTAGGGTTCCTTTTGCTGTAAGAGTCAAAGTGAGTCTGACATGAAACTGAAAAGAAAAAGAAAAAAAAAAACTCCCCTCAAAAAACCTAAACCCACACCTGTCACGACTTCTTCAGAACACCCACCATATTCTCATTAGGGGCAAACCACTACTTCTCCCACAGGTTTCTCTCTTCATCCTCCTCAGTCCATCCCTCAGAGCCATACAATGCTTTCTCTGTCCTCTTTGAAAACCTCTCCTCCTTCTAGTTGGCTGGCTGAGCTCCCTCTGTGGAAGGACGTAGATCTATATTTGTCACGAACGGCGTAGGATGCTTCCTATTGCTGCTTTACGATTAGGTAATGAAGCGGAAATGGTTTCATCTTGAATCTCCGGATAAGAGAGAAGTGTTTTTTGTGGATGCGACTCAAAAGTTGTCGAACAGAATTTCGGTCTTTTGTGCTGGAGTCTTTAGGCTTGGGAATTGCCTGCTTTTTTTAAATTTTTTTTTTTTAAGTTAGGTGCATCAATGGTGAGGCACTAAATATAGCTTTAACTGGACAGTTTGTATACAACACTGGTTTCGGTTCAACCAGTGCAGCATCATTATACTTATTTTATACCTGCTGAATTCTTGATTCTTTATTAATGCTACAATTTCTTTAACAGCATCTTGGACACTAGTTCTGGCTGCAAGGCAAATCACAGGCTTATATTATTGCACTACTTCTAATATATTATCGTTTCTATAGTAATTCACAGGGACTTCTACAGTGGACAATCCACATAATTTAAGCCTAATAATAAAAAACGTGTTATTTAACTTTTTTTTTTTTAATTGTTGATATGTTGAAGTTTTTATTTTGTGAAGAGATGTGTATGTAGCGTTCATGTACGGAGTCTCCAACGTCAGTGCTTTGCAAGTTTTCGAACATGGCAGATTCTTCAGGACGAAAGACACTTATAGCTGCTATAACGTATTTATACCTGCTATCAGATGTTCCATAGGACAGAAAAAAAGAACGACGCGTTGTTCTTTCATGAATAAAACATTGCTATGATTGACAAATTGCCGTGGTATAATGCTACAAAACACTTTGGGATGTACTGCTCTTGGAAAATAATCCACTTCGGGGTGAAAAGTCTTACTATCGCTAACACCTATTTCGGTAGCTAGCTAATGCGCGCAGGATAATGTTCGCTAGCTAACAGCAGCAGTATGAAACGACAGCAAAGTTTGAGCAGTTCAATAAAACTTTTAGTGCAGTTGGATACAGATTTACAAAGAATCTCTACTTTTAAGAAAAGGCTACACTGTTTAGCCTCGTGTAAATGTTTTGTTACGTCTTGTGACTGAATGTAAATGCAGCACCTCTTTATTTCAATTTCATTTATTCATTTAGGAGACACTTTTATCTAAAGTGACTTACAAATGAGGAAATACAAGCAAAAAAATTAAAAAATTCAGCTTTTCTACAAATGGTCATAATCTAGAGCGCTCTCTCTCTCTAATATATATATATATTATATATATATATATATATATATATATATATATATATATATATATATATATATATATATATATATATATATATATGAGAAAACAGACAGACTTTGGACATTGACTTATTGGACATTTTCAATTAGTATATATCAAATGAATTATTTTATCACCACAAGTCTGTTATAAGATGAGTCAGGTCACTGTTGGGTTTCTGTGTCTAGAGTATTGTGACTATGTTTAGCAGGGCAATAGGAATGTGGAGGGATGTGAGCCCCCTGCTGGCTAAATAAATCAAATCTCCCCACAATAATATTGGTACAGAGATTAAACAGACCGCACGACTGAAGGTTTTTTGATAGTAAAACACCGTAAACAGCTGCCACAATAAAATGATCACATTTAAAGCTAGTAGGCTAGGTAACAAAAAAAAAAAAGTAAGAAATACTTATAAAAACCTGCAGATTCTTAAAGCCCTGAATGCCTACTTTCATATGAGCCATTAACCACTACTATGGAAATTCAATTTTTTTTTTTTAAGCCTCTACTCAAACTAGAGCCTTGAGAAGAAAAATTAGACTAGACTACAGGAGCTCTAGTGCTGGTCATCTAGACCTACAGCATAGAAATAATCTCTTACACATGCACCACTTCGCAAAACACAAGACCCACAATGGGCTATTATATACACAAGCTAACAAGATGTAATGAAACTAACAAGGAGCAGGTGTTGGGAATAATCAGGGAGCGTGATGAGGACAAAGCTGAATAGAAACACGAGGCAACCAGGAAGGGTCTGTTAAACAACATGTGAAACACTAAAATGTTTTTTTTTCACCTAATATTTTACTTGCTACATTTCAAGAAAAACTTCTAGTCCCTACTCACTCCACTTCCAACCATGGCTACATTTCTCTATATCTGTCATACATTTATAAAGTCACATCACCACGCGACTTATTAGCATCACAGCTTCAAGGAGTTGATTAAAATTCCTACCAAATCTCAACTTGAACCAATGTGACGATGAGAACCAGAGCTAAAAACCCATCACTGTAGTCTATCTGCTGCTGTGTACACTTTAGATTTATCATGGCGGGTTTGATTGACAACTATTAGCATGCAGCTAGATTGTACAGTCAGAGTTATTAGTATGTTAGCTAACATTTGAAAGCTGTTGTTAGTTAGCCTTAGCTAACTAACCTATAGTTTTCTTCTTAGCCCATAGTTAGCCTACTTATCCTATAGTTAACTACTTCAACTCGAGTGAAGACTTTGAAGTGGTACTTCAGCTTTTACCAGAAGATTTCATTACATGAGTAATCATTCTTTTACTTGAGTAAAGAATTTGGGTACCTTTACCAATTTGGTCCCTTTGTTAAACTTTAGCCGAGTGTGTTTATATGTTTATATACAGTATAGTGGTATTTCACATGCTAATTAGATGCTAGCTCAGTAGCAGTACTGTATAGGACTGTTTTTAGCTCATGTTTTATGGGGATGATGTTATGTATGCAGACCATGTTGATATGATATGTTCTTCCGAGCCTTCTAGAAGATTTTTATTTCAGATACACCACCGATCATATACTCGCATCGGCGTGTCTTGCGCACGTCAAGGAAAACATGTCTTATCGTGTCTTCTTATGTAAATAGTGTACACAAAAAGCACGAAATAGTTTTTCCTATGGCAATTCCTACAGTTGTATTTTATTTCATTTCGTTTTATCCTGTACCACATGAACACCTTTTCCTGTCTCGTGTACTCTACGGTATGTGCTTTCTTAGTCTTTTTTCACACTACTATTGCCTTGTGTATCCTAGTCTATGTCTACATATAGATCAGGACCCATTTCTTTGTACGTCCCTCGATGACTCCAAGATAAAATGATTCGTCGTGAGAATTCAGTTGTTCAAACGCACCTGAGGACCTGATTAGCATAGCCGGATTGAATTGTTGAGATAACCGCACTTTCTGGTATTGAGAATTGAAACCATTTGGCTAATGAGAAAGGTACGGAAGGTACGGAAGCCTGGAGAGGTCACTAAAACATTTCTCTTATTTTCCTGATGTACGGCTACGTTGTCCTAAGTCAGATTGATGAAATCATAGTACTCGTGCAGGATTTAGCTGCTTCATTTAAGCTCAATTTGCTGTTTTGGGTTTAATGAAGGTTAATCTGTTTGCTGGAGGAATGAAATTGTATGCATGATTTAATTCAGTAGTTTAATCTCTGTTTCGAATTAACAGCGGAATTGTCCTCTGACAGTTATGCTGCAGTTGTGGTTAGCAATATATCTTAATTCAATTCATTAAAAAAAAAAAAAAAATTCAATATATCTTACATCACCATACAAAATGAATCCATAGATAACTCCAGAGTGGAGATTTACGCCATTGATTAATTCAGGTTGTTGGAGACGGATCCATGTGCAAATATATATATATATATATATATATATATATATATATATATATATACACAGTGAAATAGATGAAACACAACTACCAGGAAACAAGAATGAGAAATAATGAGCCTAGACAACATCATGAACTTGATACACATGCAGGTGATAATGACTAAAGATAGACAAGGAGTACTATACAGCAACATGATTAAAGTGGTCATGGTCATGTGACATGTTTGTGAGCATGTGTCGTGCAATGGCTTGTGGGTGTTGTAGTCCAGCACTGTATTGGCGCTACTCACAATGGCAATTACGACGCCACAAATGAACTTGATTTAGTGACATTAAAATCTTGTACTTTAGTGTCTATATATGTAATTCTTCTAATTTATCTTGTCCATAATTAATGTCAGTTGGAGTTTGATGACTTGTTGTCTTGGTAACAAGTCCAACAGCTTGTCGAACAGACAAATTTAGGATCATGTCAAATTAGCGGCAATCCGAATACCTAATCCATGCAAAAACCCCAGTTTGGGAATAGTCTCAAAACAATACATCCCCCCCCACTCCCGCCCTCTCTCTCTCTCTCTCTCTCTCTCTCTCTCTCTCTCAACCAACAGCTGAATTTGCTTCACTGTGTGTAACAGAGCAATAAGAAAAACAGCAGCCTTGCTAATCCATCAGTTTCCAAAACCAGAAAACACATTTGGCAACAAATCCCAGAGTCTTGCAACACGTTCCTCTGAAAAGAATTTCTGATCTCAATTTTGTGTGTGTGCGTGCGTGTGTGTGTGTGTGTGTGTGTGTGTGTGTGTGTGTGTATCAAGTGTTGCCATATCTCAGCTCATTACACAAATCTGTTTTACAATTCCCTCACATGCGATATACTGACACACCACATGTGTGTCTTGCATGACATCCCTGATGTTGGAAGGCTCCGTGGCTAAAGGAAAAAAAAATAAAAATCCACCCTAAATGACTTGGGCATTAATCTTTATAACTAACATGTTCTAATTTTTCACTTTGGTTAAAAGTTTCCTACATTACCCACAATGGCATTCAACTACCTGTTGATAGTGGTGCAGTAGGATTTACCTCAACCTAAGGAGAGTGATGCAGCGGCGCTTTAGTCTTTTAGTCTGTCTAGTTCTCGCAACCCTCCTGTCAGGTATTTCCCCCCCTCGCTCCAACACGCTAAGCTGCCTGTAGCGCGACAGTGTGCTTCCGGGTTGACGTGACTCTGTTTTCTTCACCACGTGTGTTTTGTTTTGCTTCCTGTCCTGTCTCCACCACTGTGGTTCTTTCCCTTATCTGTCATCATTATCCACAGCTGGTTTTGTTTCCCCCTTGGATTCATTTGCCTATTTATACCCTTGTGTTTCTGTATTAGGTGTTTCAGTGTTTTGCCGCCTGAACGCTACCGAGCGTTATAATTCCTTCGTCATCTTTCCTGGTTTTCGATCCTGTTCTCGTTCTGTGTTTTTGTGAGTCTGTTTTTTTTTTTTTTTTTTGCCTAATTTAGTCTGTTTGAAAAACACCTGCAAAACGAATTTGTTCAAATTTGTTCATCCATGATGCTGGGGAATTGCGCTAACCTTTTGCTGCCTCCAGAACAATAAAAACAACAGATTGTTATGTCGGTACCTGGTCCAGGGTGTCCCCTGCCTCGTGCCCCGAGTCCTCGGGATAGGATCCAGGCTCTCTGCGACCCTGTGTAGAATAAGCGGTACAAAAAATGTTATGTCGAGTGCACTGAAAAATTAAGTCGGGATCATGAGAAAATAAGAAAGAAAGAAAAAAACCCGGACAATTAGGTTTCCGGGCAAGCGAAATATGGGCCTGGGCAGCATATTCGAGATTATACTTGCCCTGTGGGCTATCTAAGGAATTTGTGGCTTGTCTCGTCCAGTGAGAAGAATTTGTATCCTAAAAGAACCAATTTGTCCACCATTTTACTCCCCGATAGTGAAGCTAGATCACTTCTGTCATACTTCATTCAGCATTTCACACACACACACAAAAAACTGTGAATTCCTAAACTGTTATTATCCTTAATCCATGCTGGTATGGTATGAGTTCCTAGATTTCGCTTAGGGAATGCGACTGCGCCTACTTGACCTGTCCGTGAATACAGAGCGTATTTTCTCTATATTTTCAGATCACTGGAGGGTTAAACCACTGATTGCATCTCACAGGCTGCGAGACGTCTAGCCTACTGCTTTATGTAAAGCGAATTCAGCTTCCAGTGGTGCATGAAATATGGATGCGCAGTACATGAGTAACACTTCACAATAGCTCAATAACAGCACATGTAAGGTAAAGATCACGGAAATATAACAAACTTCAGCAGCGATATTTCAATAGATATGAAATGATATGAAAAAAAAACATATGAAAGAACGTATACAGTATTGCAGGTACATTGTAATTTTGTTTCAGAGCGACAGCAAAGAAAACGACTCATTTTACAACTTAAGTGTGCATATGAAAAAAAAAATCATAATAATAATCTTGAGCTTCTCATTATTTCATGTAGAATAGGTTCTCTTTCTAGCTGGAGGCAGATTGCTTCTTTATTTATGTCACCGAGAGCAGGAGATTGGATTTCAGCTTATTTAAATCTAGATTTATTCAATTTGCCATTACGGTGGAAAATGAAAATGTGATCTCGCTAACGAAAACCTGTTGTAGCAACAATTTGTGTCTTAGGAATATGAATAGGTTTATCATCGTTGGTCTTTTTTCACTCGTTTATGCTACGTTCACATTAGCAAGCAACAAGTCGCCCTTGTCACTTGTAGAAAATGCTAGCTAAACACATTAAATTATGCTCTAATTGTTTGATTCACATGTTCCCTGCTAGGCTTCATACTAGCTTTGTTTTGCGGATTAGCCAAAACATGCTAACTGTATACTAGCTACGTACTCTCACCAAAGGCACCAACAATTTCTGCTACTTCCTTTCAAGCTTTATTTTTCTTTGGAATGTCTGTCTAGACTTTTAAGGCGGGGCCATATATGACAGCATGGTTATAACTGAACAAACATTGAACCACAAGAGCTATAGGATCAATTGTGCAATTCCAGAATCCCTTTTGTGCATGCAGGTTTGCAAAATGGTAGGCACAACTTCCATTAATTTGCTGTTTTTTAAACATTTTCCTTTGGTACCTGCAGTTTCTGGGTGCGTAGAATGCTATCATGCAGGAATACCTCGAAATGAAGAGCTGTTCCGGTATAAGGATATCATTAAAAATATAATTACAATGAGCCAGTCCTGTGAAAATCTGATCTGGTGTTAAATATCAACCACCATCATAACCCTTTCACTGGCATAACAAAAGTACGAACAATCAATCATGTTACTCAGCATTAGACACCAAGGAAGGATAGCTTGCACATCTGATGTGGACCTAACCACAGTTCAGGTGCAGCAAACCTCAGACCAACGTTTCAAAGAGGATCAGGGATCCTCTCCAAAGGGCTCCAAAGCATCCTTCAGACGCTAATCTTACACCAATTGTACCAAACTCTGGCCCTGAGTCTGGAAAAAAGTCTGGAAATACGGTCTGAAAATGACCTTATTCACAATCTGCTCATCCTTTTAACACACTTAGCAACATTTGTCTTTATTCTTCTACACGTGTATACTGTAATGATTTATAATCCCACTATCCAGAGTCACCCAGAAGAGGACGGGCTCCATTTTGACTCTGGTTCCTCTCAAGGTTTCTTCCTCACGTCCATCTCATAGACTTCTTCCGTTCTACTCGACTCTTGCTTGCTCATAATTGATCTAATTGTAAATCTACATCCGGATTTCTTGTCAACTTTCGTGCTTTGTGAAGCCATGTGGGAATCCTACAAGGAATTTGATCGAAAGCTCGTCCATGATCCCAGTTACTAGTGTAGGTTACGATCGGTCAGTTGGTGTTTAGGGGAGGGGTTTACATGTTGCACAACATACCGTATACAATCGATCTCATCCTTCCAACATCCAATATGCCATCCGACCATTTCGGCTCATCGACATTCAGCTCATTATAAAACTCGCCATCTTTATTTTCAGTCCGAATTGAGAGCTTCAGGCTCATCTGCTGGTTAATAAGTAGGAGACAGTACATCATCACGCACAGCTCTTTGCAATAGCAGGTATCATTGCCAGCTTCTGTGTAATTATTGCTTTCTGTTTCGGCGGAGATAATTTATTGTAATTACAGTTTGATGCCTTGAATGAAACATTCACCCACTCTCTGGCAGCCATTGCACTGTGGATACAATGCGCTCTCTCTCGCTCTCTCTCTCTCTCTCGTTCTTTCCCTCTCTGTTAATATTCATGATGCGGATCTCCCTGGCCAGTCCCACGCTTGGCTGAGGTAGTTATTGTGTTTACGATGTCATATGGCTACTCCTGAATTGTAATTAATGGTATAATTAAGAAGGCCCTGCGTCTCCTCCAATTCATTACTAAGCTAAACTCCATCCTCCTGGGCTCCGGCCAAAATCTGTGAAGTCGCTGAATGTGTTTGGAGCTGATCTCATGGTGGGGACCTGTACAGGTGACAGTAGAATTTACTTGGCAGTCAGCAGGGTGCTTTTCATTCAATCTGCTCTTGGCGTCTCTCCCTGGCTGTCCCACAACTGCTCCGCGAACCTCCAAAACTCTTCCTGTGGCAATAAACAATCTGCTTTTAAACCTTCAGGCGCCAAAAAAAACAAGGATGAAGTAAACGGAAGGAAGGGGAAAGGAAAAAAAATATTCCAGGAGAGTTTGCATTTCATTATCTCTCTCTCTCTCTCTCTCTCTCTGTCGCTTTTCCTTGTTCTGTCTTTTTGCTGATCGCATGTATGACACATTTATTTGAAGTCTGACGGGGAAAAAAAAATGCAAGCGAGAGAATGCAAGAGAAACAGCCCTCATCTTCAGCTGGCTCTTTTTGAATCTGTAGCTCAGGCCTGGCTGTCAGCACGGCATGAGATTTTCCCCCTGCTTCGTTTATTCTTTCTGGCTCCAGAAATGAGGCAGAAGCCACGGGAGATGCTCTTTTCCTCCCCAGAGGTCCAATTACTCTGGGCTTTAATCCACTGGTGTGGCTGAGGCATAAGCGGCTGAGAAAGTAGTCTCCCCCACAAACAGTGCTTAAAATGAATTAAAGATCACAGTGCAACCTTTGTCTAGAAAGAACTATTAAATATGCTTATCAGAAGGACAGTCAGTAGTAGTAGTAATAATGATAATCTTTATTTATATTGTACATTTTGAGTGCAATATAAAGCCAAAATTTCAAAATCTCAAAGTGCATTGCATTAAATATATATATATATATATATATATATATATATATATATATATATATATATATATATATATATATATATATATATATTAAATTGACAAATAAGCAAACAATAAACAATATGCATTGAGTAAGGCCCTTAGCCCTCTCTGCTGTACCATGGCTGATCCAGCACTCTGACCCCACCTTTCTAACAAGCTAGGATATGTGAAGAAAAGAAATTCATGGTGTATGTGACAAAATAAATGCACCTGCTTCTTCTTCTGTAGTTCTGATGTTTGCACATGATCCACTCCATAATCCATCCATCGTCTACCGCTTACTCCTTCTTCAGGGTCACGGGGAACCTGGAGACTATCCCAGGGAGCATCGGGCACAAGGCGGGGTACACACTGGACAGGGTGCCAGTCCATCGCAGGGCACAATCACACACACTCACACACCCATTCATACACTACGGACACTTTGGACACGCCAATCAGCCTACCATGCATGTCTTTGGACTGGGGGAGGAAACCGGAGTACCCGGAGGAAACCCCTGCAGCACAGGGAGAACATGCAAACTCCGCACACACAGGGAAGTGGCAGGAATCGAACCCCCAACCCTGCAGGTGTGAGGCGAACGTGATAACCACTTTTTTTATTCGCTACAAAATCCAGATCTTGGTGGCTGAGGCACATCTTGTGAACTACCCAATAACCCAATGTCAATAACTGCCCTGTCCTCTTCTCACCCCCAAAGCATGGGGCAGCGTGATTCCTGCATCACTGGGCCTCTTTGAGCACTTGTTGCAGTTCCCAATTTTTGACCATATGATGGAATAATTACATTATGGAGCTAAATGTGGTAACATCTAGAAAATTAGGAAATCTATGGAATATCAGCATATATCTGTAAAATAGCAGAATTTTTATAAAAAAAAACAAAAAACAAAAAAAACGTTGGTCACTCAAAAGAGGTACATAGTGCAAATTTCATATGTTACCATACTATTTAATTTTATTTATTAACTTATTTATTTTTTAAATATTTAAGTTTTCGAACACCAGAAATCCACTTTTGTATATTGGATATCCTGTGTTCTGAATCCAATCACTAAAAAAAGAAAATAAAAGGGGGACTGATTAATTGTTCTTTATATTGTGGAACCCTACAAGACGTAGGGTGCGTAGGGTTTTCCATTTATAGAGGTCTCCAAGTAGAACCCAAATTAGAAAGGCAAGAACACCTTAAATATTCAAAGAACAATCGAGAAACCATTATCTTAAGATTGTACAGTATGTAGATTTGCTTTTGCCACTGAATCTCTGACAGTGTTTTACTGGTCCTCCACTAAAAAAAGGTTCCTTAAAGCATCACTGTAGAATTCTTTCACAAAGAAACCTTCTATTGAACCTTGAGGAACCAGTTAAAGATGAGTAACATGTTTTTAAGAGTGGTTGGTGCGCTGCGTTTTAATTAGAACAGATTGCTGAGTGATGTTGGATTGAAGATGGTGGATTACTATGTGGAAGCTAAAGGAAAAAAATCTCAAATATTTATAAATATCCGTTAAATATGTAAGAGGACAAACAAAGAAACAAACAGAACAATCCTCAAATCTCATGTTTCTGAAAAAACATGATATTGTCTATTTGTGATTATCTTTGCTTAAGAAATAATCAACACAGATTTCACCTCGAACGGTTTAGATATACACTCGATACACACTTAATTTCTACGCCATTGTCCAAAAGACTATTAATGAAAAATTTCCAATGCTAATCTGAAGAAATCTGATATTTGTGTGGTTCCAAGTGGCTGATAAAAATGTACTGATGGGGGGGGGGGGGGGGGGGGGGGGCACTAATGCAGCTCTGAGACTTCTGACTGTCTCTGCATGAATAAATACATAAATAAAAAGAAAAAAAAAAAACAATAAAAGCCATAAACAATAAGAGTAGTCCCTCAGTACCTTGTGTAAGCATCTCACACAATGAGCCACTAACGAACCTCTAAATTTGAAGAATATGGATGATCTATTATGAGGCTCTCAAAACTCAAGGCCCTTTTCAAAGGCTTCACATTGGTAGAAAATGGGTTTTGATCAAGAGAGAGAGAGAGAGAGAGAGAGAGAGAGAGAGAGAGAGAGAGAGAGAGAGAAAATAAGGCTAATTCTAATATTCTACTGTTCCTTCCAGAAGGGCATAATGAAGATAGTGGACATCAGGAGGCAGAGGGTCGTGCCATCTCCTGATGTTATGGTCTAGGGCGTTTCACAGATGCTGTATGGGGTTAAAGGTCACGCTCATCTGCCCTGCCAGTTTGGTGAAGTGGAGCGACTTTACTGCGTAGTATCTATTGACCTTGCCACATGACACACCGGGGTTCAGCATGCTGATGTCCTTCTCCTTCATTAAATGCATTTATTCAAGTCATTATGCGCAGGAAGTGACCGAAAGTGACCAGGTTTTGCTCATACATATTAGAAAGCAGTGATAGCTCGATAGTAATATTAAATGGGAGGGATAAAAAACATTCTACTACCTATCAGTGGCTGTTACATATACATACAGGAACACACTCACTGAAATAAAAATAAAAAAATGCGTATTTTTTTGTAGCAAAATGCTGTGCCATTATGTTGTATGATCAAACATTATAATTCTCTTACTTGATCAAACTGAACATCTCGGACATACACAGCCACCTTAGTGTATAATTTGCCTTAATTATGGAGAAATTTAGCCCGTCAACCTTTCAAATGCGGAATCTTTATGGAAATGTTATAATTTCATAAGCAATTGGTGCCATTATTATCATTTCTGGCTGTTGATAAGTACACGCCAAAGACATGATAAACAAACCTTTTATAAAGCAAGCATTGGGCAGCATGCTTTCTGCCCCAGTGGGCCGCTTGTTGCAGTTCCTGTTTTGACCACTAGAGGTATCTAGAAAGGTGAGTAAACATCTGCTTATATCTGTCAAATAGCAAAAAAATTTGCTATAACAGGTTTGGGGGCTGGAATCCCGCCACTGCTCTGTGTGCTGTTCCTCCGGGTACTCTGGTTTCATCCCCCAGTCCAAATATATGCATGTTCAGCTGATTTATATTTCCAAACTGTCCATACTGTGTGAACGTGTGTGCAATTGTGCCCTGTGATGGGTTAACACCCCGTCCAGGATGTCCACTGCCTTGTGCCCTGAGTTCCCTGGGATAAGCTCCAGGCTCCCCGTGACCCTGTGTAGAATAAGCAGTATGGAAAATGGATGGATGGATGGATGAATGGTCATTATCATTTCAACTGATTTTAATATGTGTAGAGTTGTGAATGAAGACATAAGCATAGCATAGCTATTATTATACCAAGGACTTGTTTTTTTATGTCCGGATTGTGGTGGTTGACAACGTAAACAAAATGCAGTCAAATTCTTTAATCACTCGTCTGCCGTTAGAGGACCTTCGTCATAATATCTGACATGGAGAACACGTTATCGCACAGTCTGTTATAGAATTTAGCCACTCTGTGTATTTTTCTTCATGTCAGTTGATGGTAATACTCTTGGTTCCAAAGTGCAAAGTCAAAGATAATCCGGTTGACGCCGTTTGATTAGACATTGTTCGACTTGTTACACCCAGGTAAAAGAGCAACCTTTTGGGCATATGGAGATTTGCAATGAAAATTTATATTCAGAGGGCATGTAACAAAATACCTGACCTTTAGTGTGGAAACAAACTGTCTATACAAATTGTCTCACTCTCCCAAGGATTAGGTAGAAAAAGGCTCAAGGCTTTGGAAATCAATGAGTGTTTGTTTTTATTAATGAGAGGTGAGTCAGGATTTTGTACCATGAACATGATTTATGTAATCGAGTCTGTCTCGCTTATTATTTTTTTTTCATCCCAATAAACGTTGTATTTCTTTTTTCTTCCCATGATCACATCCCGCCTTGTCTGTGTCAGGAAAATGGACTGCTAATGTCATTACTTTTGTATCAAATCAATCTGAATGTTTTAACACGCAGGCTGTAGCAAAGAAGCTGTTGCTTCAAACGATCCTGTCATCTCATTCACATCCGCCGTCCATTCCCATCTCTCCTCTTATGAATCTCGCAGACATGTTCAACCCATTAGCATGCTCTAAAAGCTGGATGTGTGCTCTGCCGCATCCTGCTGTTCAAAGAAAGGCTCTCTTCAAACCATCAAGTCGATGTTGTAGGAGTTCAGCCATGAAGGTCAGTGTATGTGAGAGCAATGGCTTTTTTTCCTACAAATACAGATATGAATAGAAGGTGCAAGATTTGTCTTTTTTGTTTGTTTGTTTGTTTGTTTGTATTCATAATCCTTTCATAAGTGCCTGGTCTAATTAGGCAACTACTTTGGGAAATTGGTTGATGTAGATAAGGTTGAGGAACTGTTAGAGCCAGACTTACCCTTCCAGTTAAGACCACGCCCACTTCAGGTTCAACCCTCATGTTGTCCTGAAATTTACTAACACCTTTTATCCTTGGGGTCACCCCAGCAATTTAAACGTCCAGAACGCCCACGCCGTGTACATAGAAAAATATGCAAATCACCCTAAAATCTCACTGATTGACCTAAATTGGAAAGAAGCATCTTTTTGTTCTATTTTAATGGCTTTTTATTCATTCTAAGAACAGATTTTTGTTACTTATAACATTTGGAAAGAAGAACCATTTCTGTTATCAAGCATTCCAAAGGCTTGTTGTTGCTTCTCCTCTTGACCTGTACACTCCTGCCAAAATAAGGGCGGGTCACATCTAAGTCTTTCCAATTGTCCCCATACACATGCCTCCCTTCTAAGATTGTCATCTCGAATATCTGATCGATTGATGGTGTTTCGAAGGGCTCGTATTCTGATTGTATGTCTTGGACGTAGCTGAAAGTGTATCTGGTGGGGTCTGGAACCATTTTGATGACATTAGCAGCACTAAGTCTGCCATGTCGACCAAGTGGGGAGAGTGACCATTGCAATGCTACAGCTATGGTTATGTTCAGTTAGGGCCCTAATGCAAAGGGAAGTTATTTTGAAGATCAGTTGTATATTCTAGTGACCTCAGTATCATCCAAAACAACCAAAACAAATGTGAGTCAAATTTTTATATTTCTTATATATGCTTTATACAGCTAAAACAACCTGCGGTCAAATTGACTCCAAGGAACACTGATGATACAAAATGTATACACGACTTTGAAAACATATCATCATGTTAATTTTACATTCACCCAGTCATCCCCATGATATTAGGAAAAGTCGCTTTTGCATCAAGAAGCAAAAGACGTTAAACATTGAATTTGCCGCCAAGATAATAGGAGGGTTCAATCAGAATACGTACACTTATATGGTTATTTGGAACACTAAAAGCAGAATCAGATGCAGTTCTGGACTGCACGAGTATACACATTACAACTACACACCACAGCCTACTTCCTCTACAAGAGTATTACAGTGCTCATGTTTAGAAATATCCTCTTTCCCCATGGGGTGCTGGATAGAACTGAACTGTTGCTTGTTCTCTCCTTCTATCTTCCCATTTCCGACAGCAGCTTGAAGAGTCCACAGGAATTCTCTCTGGTCTAATAATCACAGTAATAATGCGAGCATTCCTCCACAACAGGCACAAATACAAAATCATAAACCTCTTCATTAATTTGAAATGAACCTGGCAAGAATAGTGCTTCCATTTCTCTCTCTCTCTCTCTCTCTCTCTCTCTCTCTCTCTCTCTCTCTCTCTCTCGGTGCTCTTATGTGTTATTTTCCATCACAATTTTTGCCCTCAGCTCTGAAGAGAGGAACTGCATTAAGCACCAGGCTTCTGAATTATTCACAATGAAATGGCTTTTATGCTTGTAGGTATAACATGTTATTCTTCCCCGAAGTCATTAGCCTCGTCTCCAAAATGGCTAGAGCTGCTGCTGGAAAAGGCCAACGGACATTACTTCCAGTCGAAAGGCGTCTTGTGAGTCCATCTCGGGGGGGAACCCACAATCATTGCGTGCTAACCCACCGACATTGTTCTACATACGTACGCAGTTTTTAAATAGACAGAACACTCAATCAGCCCATGCAGTACTAATATGCTTATTGAGAACCTGCAGTCTGAATACTTTTATTTGGTACACTATATGGCCAAAAGTGCGTTGACAGCTTCCACTCTTCTGGGGAATGCTTTCGACTAGATTTTGCAATGTGGCTGTTGAGATTTGTCCATTCAGCCACAAGCACACAAGAGCTTGGACAGTGATGTCCAGCGAGAAAGCCTAGCATGAATTTGGCGTTCCAGTTCATCTCAAACGTGTTCGGTGGGGTTGAGGTCAGGGCTCTGTGCAGGACACTCGAGTTCTTCTACTCCAACCTGTTTTCATGGAGCTCACTTTGTGTTCGGGGCACTGTCATGCTGGGAGAGGTTTGAGCCTCTTCGTTCTAGTGACATAGACATTGACAAAGACTCCACATGACTCCACATACCGAAGTGTCCTTGGGCGAGACACTGAACCCGGAGTTGCTCCCGATGGCAAGTTATTGCCTTGCATGGCAGCTCTGCTACCATTGGTGTGTGAGTGTGTGTGTGAATGGATGAATGAGAAACAGTGTAAAGCGCTTTGGAACCGCTAGGGTTAAAAACGCTATATAAATGCAGACTGTTTCACATAGAAGTTGTGTCCATTTGGGTTTCCACCAGGTTCTTTGGTTTCCTCCACTTTCCTAAAAACCTGCTGGTAGATTGATTGTTTAAGATAAATTGGCCCTAGGTGTGAATGTGTGTGTATAGTACCTTGCACTGGAGTGGTGTCCTATCCAGAGGGTGTATTCCTGTGATCCAGTAACCCTGACTGGGATAAAGTGCTTACTGAAGATGAATGAAGGAATGAATGCATATTATGAGAGGAACCAAGACACCTGCTGGTGTCTTTTCCATGACTACATTGCTAGAAAATTGGCTTTGAAGTGGCATTGATCCTATCTGATAGAGGAACGAGGATATGAATCCATTCTGACAGGATAAAGTTTTCTCTCTCTCTCTCTCACTTATTTACTTTCTCCCTACACTCTTTTCTACTCTATAATACAGACGTTCAGGATTTCATGTCATGCAGGCTTGCTGTGTACTGTATGTGCAGTCTCATTATGCAAGTATATGCTTGCAAACAGAAAACAGCAAACAAACATGCTGAGTAACTCTTGTATCGCTTGAATGTACTACTTTGTCCGTTCACTCCGATTTTCTCTTTTCAACTCAACACACGATTTCCCTCCATCTTTCTGCTACACAGAAGGACGTGGTGGTTTATTGGTAAAACGATCCATATATAAAATTTGTCAGACGGTTACTCCGGACAATAATACCACAGGCTCTCCAATATACAAACCAGGGGTTTGAAAGAAGGGCATCTAATGCCTTTGGAAATCTGTAGAAATCAATGATCAATTGTTTTATTCATGAGATAAAACTGAGTGTTGTGTATGTGTGGATATGTGGTACTTATACCTTTATAATAGTGTTCCATTTTTTGAATCCATTCTGTCCTGATAACAAGAGAAAAATCCATAGAAATTCTAATGATTGTGGGTGGGGCTGTCAGATTTCATGGAAACAAGGTCATGAGAAAAACTCGGACCAGATGCCTTCCAGCAGCTTATTGGGTACAAGATGCTTTAATTTACCCCATGATGCTTTAATTTAGAAGATCCCATTTTACCCATCATGAGATGTTTCTTGTGTGACACCTTGGTAACGAAAAGCCTTTTTATAGACCATCAATTTACTAACCCAGCTGATATCAATTTTCACAGATAGGGGGTATAATTACTTTCTACCTACTTATGGATTTCAGCTGGTTCCTTGCCTTACCTTGCCTTGGAGAACTGTTTTTTCTTAGCATGTTCAATATTTTTTTCCTGTGTCATTCCACTTTATTCCACACAACTGTATTTATGGACTTTAATGTTGTGAGTCCTTTATCTTTACAGATTTCTTGAGTTAATACTGAGGTCTGGTAAAAAAAAAAAAAAAAATTCACGTGAATAGCCTCATTGGAAATATCTTTACTGAAAAAAATGTCGACGTGTTCAATACGTATTTCGTAGGAGGTGGTATTCCTTGGGGAGTGGCCTAAGGCAATGATAAAGGATTCGTAAAGTTTTACGAAGACAGTAGAGAGAGTTTAATGCATGAATAACTGAGAAGATCTTGAGAAACATCTATTTTCGTGATCTTTTGCTAATACCACTGAGTATCCTGACAAGTTCAGACATGACACTATTGGAAGGAGATTTGGTGAGTCATCTCTGTTTGCATCCACCTTTTACAAGCACTGGAGAGGAATTAAATCCTGCACCGCAACAGAGAGTGAAACAGCTCATCAATGACCGAACAAATGCCGTTAAAACGCATCCTTCTCCACACACATGCTCTACAAGCTCGTGTCATCTTTATCGATCCGGCTGCTGTGTCCTGATTTACGATGCCCATCTAATTGTGCAGAGGATTTTATAGTGCTTGCCGGAGAAGGCATCTATTACAGGCTGCTTTGGTGTGCAGACACGTGGAAACCGAGACCTGTCTACAAAGCCTAGAGCCAAAATGGTGTTTGTCATCAAAATTAGCCATGCATTGATCAAGTACAAAACCTCAGCGTTATCATGTAAGTTTGAGATTTCGAATTGTTTTTTAAATGCCTTTGTGACTAGCAATAAAGATGGCACCATGTGACATCAGCGTGACATACTTCTTACCTTCTTACAGTCCAGTACAGTACCAACCAACAAATTAGCACCAGAATTCCAAAACATCACACATGTTTCAGTATTTTAATGTGTTCCAGGGTAGTAAAGTGTTCCTTTATGGTTCCTATTTTACACAAGAAAAGTACTTGTGTTACGTAATTCCACTGATGTGTTCATTTCAATAAAAAAAGGACAAAGTTTGAATGTGTAAATTTCCATAAAATTAAGACGGATAGCTTACACTTGTATTACTGATTCAATTAACACATAAGGTTTCTCTCATTATGTCCCTATGTAGGATTGTACTGCATACATGATTAATCAGCAGATCTGTGGAGGTCATCTGAGAACCGGAGAACCAATTAAGGAGATCAGGACAGATATATACGTGATGAATTAGTCCTGTTTTAGTGTCTTCTGTATTTATGAGTTCAAATCACAGCCTGAGAGACAAGAATTCGTGAGGTATGAGCTGAAAGTTGGGGATATTTTAAAAATGGGTCAAAATCCTACAAGAAGCCAGAATCCCAGATATGAATTAGCACCAGCAATGCTGCTTTATCTTCTAAAGTGCTGACTCAAAGCCTCATGTCAAGCTATTCGGTTAATTTTCATTGATGAATGACAAAAAAAAAAAAAAAAAAAAAAAAAAACATATTCTGATCAATCACTTAACACCCCTGTGCTGTCAGTAATTACTTTCAGCTTATTCGGATATTTAGCCATAACCAACAGGAGGACATTGCATTTTGGCATAAACAATGAAATAGCGTCTTTTGTAAATTGTTTTGGATTGAATATGAAGTGTGCTGGCACAAATAATAGGGGGCCGTATCTTTCGTCGATGTGAATCACATATAACACAGCTCTAATCGGCCCGGCTCCCGCATATCAATCAAATTCACTGCCAGATGCAGCCTGTTGGTCTTGAATGTTTTTTAAATGGGTAAAGCAGTATGGGATCCTGATACAAATGATGCCCTTCAGCTCTTTGTGTGAATGCTAGATATGAACAGAAATCAGATTGTATTATGTCTCCCTCTCTCCTCTCCAGGAGGCAAGACTCGGTGTTAAAGGAAAACACTCACACAGTCAAGTAGACCTATGATCGACTGTTCAGTCAACTAAACAAATGTTACAGAACAAAGACATGACATTTTGCAGTGCGGTTTTCAAAATGGAACTGTCCCTGGGGGGGGTTGTGTGTTTAAAATGGCATCCTGTATAGTACAACAGTGTATAATGAATACTATTATATAGTGAGTACATACTATGTATTCCTTTTAGTATGCACTATATAATAAAGTGTGCAGCAGTTATCATTTAGTACATTACCTGTTTAACAAATTCAGTAGGGGATCATTGATGATTCTAACAGTTTTTACTGTTATTTTTTAATAATAATAATAATAATAATAATAATAATAATAATAATAATAATAATAATAATAATAATAATAGCATTTGTTTGATATAACATTTGTATATAGGAATAACTTAGGTCATCCTATTGTAGGAAAATAATCAACAACAACTTGATATAATGAAGCGGACAAACACAAATTTTTTTTTAATTCTATTCCAGTAACAATAATGTGTGTGTGGAGTTTGCATGTTCTCCCCGTGCTGCGGGGGTTTCGTCCGGGTACTCCGGTTTCCTCCCCCAGTCCAAAGACATGCATGGTAGGCTGATTGGCGTGTCTAAAGTGTCCGTAGTGTATGAATGGGTGTGGAATGGGCGATGGATTGGCACCCTGTCCAGGGTGTACCCCGCCTTGTGCCCGATGCTCCCTGGGATAGGCTCCAGGTTCCCCGTAACCCTGAAAAGGATAAGCGGTATAGAAGATGGATGGATGGATGGATGGATGGACAACAATAATGTGTTATGTGTCTTATTCCAGAGCAATTTGCCAAAACTAATACATTTTAGTTATTACAAAACAACACATCATAATTTTTTAATCATTTTCAGCAATTACAATTACACACTTTTTTTTTCCATGTGCAGCATCTGCCATACATTCCCTGTGTGAGCTGTTACAGTACCTACAACACTTCGATGAAAACCTACCACAGCATGGTGTTTATACTGTTGCATTTGCTAAATTGCATTTTGGGATGGAATATACCATAAAGTGAGTAGTGCATCATTCATGTATCTTTTGGAGTACGGAAATATTAATGTAGTTTACTTGTTACTTATTGGCAGATTTGAATATAAGTAGTATGCGGAGTATACCACTCTTAAGTGGTCATTTTCCCACTTTAACTAATGCAGTGTGGAGGACTCTCATCTCCTGGAACTTAAGAGTGTAGCTTCAAGTTTGAATTTTAAGTAAAATTAATTTACAAGTTCACAGAGTCAGTGTGAGTGCTCTTGACAAACCAAGCTCTACATCACGTACCCCTAAGCGTCTTTAAGAGTGAAAAAGTGTTTATTTACTAGTAACCGCTTGAAATATAATTAAAACTATGGCATTAGATGAGGTGAAAAGTATTTGAACAAGTTCACAACAAGCCAAGGAATTATAAGGAATTAAAGTTACAAGCACGTAATTGGAATTCAAAGAGCTTGATCTGATATCATCAGCAAAAACATTACCACAAATGAAAAGCTCAAGATCCCCTCCCACTGTTCTGTAAAGGTGGTGATATTATGATTAAAAGTATAAATAATTGAGGATGGAGTAGGAGCTGGACTGGGAGATAGACTAGGGGATAGACTATGGGATGAACTGGAGGATATATGGCAGGTTGGGCTAGGAGCAGGACTGGGGGATAGACTATGTCATGGAATAGTGGATAGAATAGAGGAATATGGATTACGAGCCATATCGGTGGGATAGTCTAGGTGGTGGACTAGTGATTGACTGAGGGATGGATTAAGGTATGGACTGGAGGGTGGATGGAAGGTTGGGCTAGGAGTTGGACTGGGGATATACTAGTAGCCTGACTGGGGGATTAACTAGAGAATGGGCTAGGAGCTGGACTGGGAGATAGACTAGGGGGTGGACTTGGGAGGTAGACAAGGGGTGGACTCAAAGCTGAACTTAGGAGATAGTCTATGGTATGGACTAGGACACTGGTCATTAACCCTCCTCCTTGAGATCTACCTTCCTGCAGGTTTAATCTCCAACCAAATTATAACACACCTGTTTTAATTGCCTTCTTAAGGCAATGATTAGATTATGGTTGGAGATAAAGTTTTCAGGAAAGTAGATCTCTAGGAACGGGGTTGGTGACCACTGGACTAGGAGATGGACTGGAGGATAGGCTAGTGGATGGACTGGGGATAGACTAGGTGATGGACTAAGAGATGGACTGGGGATAGACTAGGGGATGGACTGGGAGATGGACTGGAGGATAGAATAGGATATTGGACTTGGGGATAGACTGGGGGATGGACTAGGAGATGGAATAGGAGATGGACTGGAGGATAGGCTAGAGGATGGACTAGAAGATGGACTGGGGGATAGTCTAGGGGATGGAATAGGAGATGGACTGGGAGATAGACTGACGGATGGACTGGAAGATGAACTGGGGGATAGATTAGGGGATGGACTGGGAGATGGACTGGAGGAAAGAATAGGATATTGGACTTCGGGATAGACTGGGGGATGGACTGGGGGATAGACTAGAGTATGGTCTATCATAGGGACTGCTGGGTGGACCAGAGATCAACTAGTAGATGTACTACAGGACAGACGGATGGATGGATGGATGTTCTAGTGGGTGAACCATGCATGTCATGCTACACTTCCAGCTTCTTGGAAATAGAATGGATATAGACATGTTTACACCATAGGTTATTTTTTTCAACTGTTTTCTCTAAAATTTGTTCGTAAAAGAAATGAGTTTTCACTAAAGTTCTGGTATGACAGTGCTTTCAGTGTTTAACAGTGCACTATTTAAAAGACCCAAATGTGACTGTTTTCCTTCAAATGCTAAACTGAATAGTGTGTAGAAAAAGTGAAGGGGAGAAATAACATTTTGCCTTTAAAATGAGTTTGTCACATCTTATGTGTCAACTGCACATTATGTCTCTGAGAGGAGCTGTCTGAATGACACCAAGTTAGCAAGAGAAGAGAAAAAGACAGAATGATTTTCCCCTCTGACTCAGAGCACATCAAGAGTGAAGGAGCTTTTGAAATGACGGTGTTAGGAGGCCGAGGAGCTCCCTGCATGCAGAAGATATCCAATCCCATCTGGGGAATTTTACTATTTGCAGAAACTGAATTCCTGCTGTCTTATAGTCAGTGACACACTGCATGTCCCAAATGCTAGAATTCTTGATAGTCATTATCTACAAGGGTTCATTCTGTATCATCTCAGTGGCCAAGGGAGTGTGAGAATGGGTTTTACCCAGAATGCACTTTGAGTGTCTGCTAATGCTAAGAAATAGCAGCTAGCTGGTTTACAAATTAGTTGAAAACATACAAAGTTGTATGTATGTACAAATAATGTTTTAATAAAGTGGACTGTTACAACAGCACTGCTGAATTCTCGATTCTGATTGGTCAGAATGTGTTGACTCATTTTCTAACACAACACTAATGCTAATTCAAATAACAAGTTTATATTAATGTGCTGATTCGTTTCTATAGTAACAGCTTACACAAGGACTTGTATGTCAGATGCGTCACATGATCTAATAATCATTTTTTAAAAATGTGCTTTTTAACAAAAATGTCTAATCATTGATATGGTGAAGTTTTTTTTTTATGGAAGGAGTCTCCAGTGTCAGTGCTTTGTAGCAGTCCATATATTTTGCATAAAAAATATTTGGTTAGTCATCAAAATGTGATGTCATTGGTTGTCCATCCATCCATTTTCTGTACTGCTTATCCTACATAAGGTCACAGGGAGCCTATCTCAGGGGACTTGTGGCACAAGGAGGGGGATATCCTGGACGGAGTGCCAACCCATCGCAGGGCACAATCACACACACAAACACCGGATAATTTAGAGGCGCTAATCTGTCCACAATGCATGTCTTTCCCCTGAAGCAAAGGAAGAACATGCGAACTCCGGACACGCAGGGCAGGGGCAGAGGCAGGAATCGAACCCCCAACCCCAGAGATGTTTAGAAAACGTGCTACCCACTAAGTCACTGTGCTTTGCTTATCCGACATTGCTTATTTTAACTTAAATAACAATCTAATCTGCTAGCTTGAATTATGTCGAGGGAGTGTGATCCATTGATCTAGTATTAACGTGATCCAATCATGTTATCCAATCTTGCAAGAAGACACCATTAGGATGTTGGTGCTGACTGGAAGAGATGGCGAGTATTAAATTAACATGATCAAATCATTTGTGGCACTGTAGTGCAGTGGGAAGCGTTGCAGCTCCAGAGTTCAGTGTCAGGTTTGAGTAGTTGGAGATGGCTGCAAGTGCCAAAAAACATTTATGTAGGGGCGGTGGGGGCTGGATGGTTAAGGCTCTGGGTTACTGAAGGTCTACCTTCTACGGAAGGTCTTGGGTTCAAGCCCCAGTGCTGCCGAGCTGCCACTGTTGGGCCCCTGAGCAAGGCCGTTAACCCTCTCTGCTCCAGGAGGCGCTCTATCATGGCTGACCTCAACTTCCTAGCATGCTGGGGTATGCGACGAAAAGAATTTCTCTGTGCTGTAATGAATGTGTGACCAATAAAGACTCATTATCATTAACTACAGTGAAAGATGGAAGACATGGATGAAATGACTAAGAAATAAGAATGGGAAATAACGAGCCTAGACAACATTGCGGTGACTAAAGATCGACAAGTATTTAATTTGTACAGAACTGATATACTTTTCAGTGTATAAGTCTAAGTTTTTTTTTGTTTTTGTTTTTTTTTTAACACTGTTTATTTATCTTTCCATTGTAGGCTTGGTCTTGCGCTTGGATTTGGAATCCACTCGGTACAGTATGTTACAAAAACTGGCTGCAAAAACTTAATCGATCTTCTTGTGGTAGCCCGACTAAATCCAATGACTCAGACCTCCATTTTTCAGAAGCTTGACCAATAGAGCAACAGAAAATATGGCTGTTGCTTTGGATCATTGCATTTTGTTGGACTTTTTTGAAATGAAGCCAAAGAAAGGCTATGATGATTACAAAGATCTCCCAAAACTCTAACAATAAACATAAACTATTCATTCCTATGAATTTGTCAGTTTGATCAAAAATGGTCTGCACTTATATAGCACTTGTGTTTTTTTTTTTTGTTTGTTTTTTTTAACCTTAGCAGTTTTACAGTGCACTGTTTCTCATTCACACGCACACTCACACACCAGTGGCTGCAGACCTGCCGTGCAAGGCGCTAGCTTGCCATTGAGAGCAACTTGGGGTTCAGTGTCTTGCCCAAGGACACTTCAGCATGTGGAGTCATGTGGGGCAGTAATTGAACCACCGATCCTACAATTAGGGGACACCTGCATTACCACCTGAGCCACAGCTGCCCCCAAAATAACAATAAAATAAGTGACTCACTCTCAGGCTAAATTCTAAACTGATTAACTGTGTTATTCATGAGGGTTGGCTGCCCTTATAGACGGTGTAGTCATAATTGGACATTTTTGTGTCTAGTCAATAAACCGTTCAATAAATTGCACCCAGAGCTTTGGAAATTGAACACAATAATAATAATAATAATAATAATAATAATAATAATAATAATAATAATAATAAGATTGATTAGGCTGCTGATTGAGTGTAGCACTGTGGGAAAACTGTTTTCTCAAAGGATCCATTAAAAGTGGCTCTAAAATGACTGGCCTGTGATTAACAGAAAGGCAGAGTTTGCAAGGTCGCTTGGGAAGATACACTAGACATATACAATACAGGACCATGATGGAGGAACTACAGCTATAACTAATTTACAAAGTCATGTTGACAGAAAAGTCACCCAGAATAGCACGTGATCACATGAGTCACATATGAAACGTACATGTGGTTTGATGATTCCTATATTTTCACTTTTTTTTTTTTTTTAACGGATGAGTAATTTATATTCAAATGTGATTCCTTTACACAGCTTTATTTTCACGTGATTTGCTTCAAGCTTCATTTATTTTCAAATTGAATTTTTTTGCAAACTGTATTTGTTATATTAATTTTTACACAATTTATTTATTTTCAAACGTGATTTTATATGAATTTTCACGTGATTTTTTTTTAATTGCATCTGTCTCCGCCTGTCTGTTGTGACAGAAAGTGACAGATTATTTCGCCTACAACATGGATGCAGCAGGAAAGCAGAGTAGGAGTCATGCCAGAATAACCATGCCAGCACTGAATTGTCTTTTTTTTTTTTTTTTCCCAGTGGATGTCTCTGATTCCCCTGGAACCATTTGATGGCTTTGAGGTATTTCCAGAATGTTCTCTCCTGGATCCTAATCCCAAAGAAAAGCAGTGTCTGCGGTTCATGCTGTCCCAGCTCACTGGCCCAACCTGCTGGTGGATGGAGCTCCTGATTGCCACGAAATCCAGAACCCTAAGTTCTGTAGCCCAGTTCGTTAAACTTCTAGTCGAAGTGTTTTGGGCATCCAGAGTTTAAACCCGACCTGGACATTTTTTGGGTAAGGCCAGCCTGATGGATGAACCTTCGAGGCCATTCACAACATCACGAGGTGGTCTCCCCTGCCGAAGGTCAACGTGGCGACCTCAACTCCAGAGCTCCAGCCAGCGACCCAAGAGGCAGGTTCTCCTGCAGAGCCTGAGACCCACAAGGTGGTCTCCCGCACTGGCGATCAATAAGGCGACGTCTTGCACCAAGTTCCTGTCCGAGGCCGACGAGACAGCCTCCCAAGCCCTGTTTTTTGTACGTTGGTTACCCTGCAATATCCTGATCTCCTGACCCTTCGCCTGCCTTGACTTTGAATCTGCCTTACATATCGAATTTGTTTGCTGGACTGTATACATTAGAAATACTTAAACCGCAATTGCATCCTCTCCGTTGTGACAGAATGCGACAATCATACATCTTCACATGGAATTTCGCATTTAATCACATTATGCAATCACATGAAAAACATGAAGTAATATATAAGAAAAAAACATCAGCGTAATAACTATCTACTGAAAAAATCACAGAGATCTCATTCTGTCAGTGAGATAACTATACATTCACTTCCCCAGACTTTACAGAATGTCTAATAATGCGCCATAACGTCAGAACAACCGTCTTTTCTTTTCTTTTCTTTTCTAATAAATGCATGTTATCAGACCCAACTTTGGGAAAGCTGCAATTATTTTCATGCTAATTAATAAGTTGTCAACCTCTGCTAAGGTTTTGTCACTCTAAACTTTCATAAGCTTAGCTGTCCTTTCACAACCTGTAATTAGAATCATTTGTATTCTGTAAAACTATACAGAAAGGTTGTACTCTGCAATGTAACAATGTTTATTATGATGCTGACTAGCTGGATCTTCGTGGGAAAATATTGATTGGTTTCCATTAGTTTCATAGTTTCATAATCTAGTTTAATAACTAAGAAAGTTCTCTTGATAGAGTTAGGCTTTTTAATGTTGATTATTTATGGTGGACCTAAATCTTGGTAGCAACACTAAAAGTATGTTCTACAAATGTCAGATGATTATCTGCTCACTACCTGCAGGCTCAACTTAAATTGTGTAGAAACTGGCTAGAAAATGTTGTTTTACCAAAGGCTGAACATGTAGAAAGCAAACTTCAAACTCTGCAAGAAAGAACTCAACATCCTGACCAATACCTACTTTTGACTGTCAGTTTAAAATGATCCCAAACTTGTTTTGAAGACCATATTTTTAAAAAATATATATATTAAGCCAAATAATTTGCTGTCTTTGGTGGTTCTATCAAAATGGAAAAACCCACACAGGAGCATCTACATGTTTATTCACATGAGATTTGCAGATTGGAACGTCTTACCTCAAGTTTCATAAAAGAATACGGCAAAACCACAACAGCTACCAACAGCTACAGTTTTCCCATTTTGACCAGTTTGTATACTAAAATTAATTCCTCAACAATGAAAAAAAAAATCATCAATTAATAGAAAGGATATATTTGAGCACTTTCGCCTCACACCGCCAGGGTCGGGGGTTTGATTCCCACCACTGTCCTGAGTGTGTGGCGTTTGCATGTTCTCCCCGTGCTGCGGGGGTTTCCTCCGGGTACTCCGGTTTCCTCCCCAGTTCAAAGACATGCACGGTAGGCTGATTGGCGTGTCTAAAGTGTCTGTAGTGTATGAATGGGTGTGTGAGTGTGTATGTGATTGTGCCCTGCGATGGATTGGCACCTTGTCCAGGGTGTACCCCGCCTTGTGCCCCATGCTCCCTGGGATAGTCTCCAGGTTTCCCCATGACCCTGAAAAGGATAAAGCGGTATAGAAGCTGGATGGATGGATATATTTTAGAACATTTAGCATGACCCATAAAACAGGACCTAAATCTATAGATTTTCATATAAGTTCAATAAAACCTGCATGCGTATTGAGCTTTAAAGCTGATCTTATTATCTCCCTTGAAAGTACGGGACATCCCCCAGTTCTGTTTGCTTTAAAAGCAGTTAATAGTTAATCAATATTGCAATATTATTAGCAGGTGTATACAATGTACACAACACCTACTAAATATGGCTAGGAGATCAGAGATAGAGCTGTGGTCTAAATTGTACAAGGGATTTATCCAACAGAAGAAGCCTGGACTTTATCTTTGTACAGAAACTGGAAATGTAAGCTCCAGAGATCTCACACTGTTAGTGAACTACAAATTACACCCATTCCAGGACTTTCCAATTTGTGCAATGATGTCAGAATATGACTTCCCGTTTTCTACTAATGTGCTGTAAAGATTGTCACTGTGACTTGACCTTCAACATCCTGCATTTATTGTTATGTAAATTTACAAACTTTACCGGGCTAACTTCTTCTGCATAAGATATCGATGTGTAATACACTGTGTGGCTTCACGTGCTGCCCACGTGTCGCGTCTCAACACGCGTTCTTATGCGATCTTGCGTCCTTGCGAACTCCTACATCATCATCATCCACCGCCAAGGTTCAACGTTCAATTCCGATGCTCAAAAACACAAGTACCGCGGACGCATGAAATCACCCGTACGTGTTCTTAATATCGAGGATGCATCGGATGTAGACCTGAACGCACCGAACCCTCTCGAGGTCCCAGAAGTCACGGCGGCTAAAACAATAACGGATGACCGTAACCTGACCCGTAACTAAGTTTTAACGTTGTTTTTTTAAATTAAAATAATCTAAATATGCATCTAAAAAGAATGGTTTTGATATATGATTTGGATTGAGATACATATGAGGTTGTTGAAAAAGTCGAATTTATACCTCAGAAGTATTTTAATGAAACTATGCTAGCTTCCATCCTGAGGTAACGGTCACTTTACAAAGTTGGATACGGAAGCAAGTGCAGATCTTCAAACAGTTTAATAAATAAACAAACAAACAACAAAACAAAGACACTAAGACAACTCGGCAAAATACTGTGGCTAAGACTAAACAAACTATCAAACAAAACATGGTACAGGGACACAGGTCAAGATAGACAATACGTAAGACGAGGAAGCGGTACAAACAGTGGCTATATATAGGAGTGCTCGTTAAACAGGAACGTGATACAGGTGCAGGTGCTCATGTGACAATGATGTAGTATGGTGCAGTGGCTGCTGGGAAATCCAGATGAAGTCCAGAGTTACCTCCTTGATATATGACAGTAACAGTAAACTCATGAGCTTAAAGACAAACAAAGAATTTGATTAAAAATAAATCCTTTTAAATAAATATAAAGATTAATATGCACGTCGTTCAGGGTGGCGTTTTCCGTTTTTCAAAACCCTCTAGCTTTCCTATTTGGCTCGGAAAACATTGCTGTAATTAATCTAATCGATGCTAAATATCTCAAAATAGCCTTTTTTCCCCATGGGAAAGCTGCGGTCCTGCAAACACTAATGTGAGGAGCTGGGGATTTTACTTCCTGTGTCTTGTAATTTGAATGAAACTGTATGTAATTAAATTGTCATCGCTTTTTAGCTTTCGGCCACAAAAAAATAAATAAATAAATAAAAAATTGACTAAGCGACAGAGATTTTCAATGCAAAATCATGTTTCTTTCAGTGTGTTCTTGTACTCACATTGATCTCTGCTTTCTAGCAATTATTAGCTCATATTTCTTACAAGTGACAAAGAATTATGTGATCTATTGATTCATTTTTCCCCCCCGTCCATGTGGGTGGGGTTAACGTCTTGATAGCACACAGGTATGTTTCATAAAGGTTTGTACACACACACACACACACGGAAAATGCTTTGATTAATGCTTGCGACAACCTTGGCACATTTACGAGCTTGGGGATTCCCAGTGCATCATGGGTGATTCATCACAGCACATTGATCATTTCCTAATCACAAAGCACAAAGAATTCAGCCTCGGACAAATGGCAGATGC